>NC_037668.1:77826802-78028115 GCF_003255815.1 Theropithecus gelada
TAAATGACGAGTTGATGGGTGCAGCACACCAACATGGCACAAGTATACATATGTAACAAACCTGCACGTTATGCACATGTACCCTACAACTTAAAGTATAATAATAATAAATTAATTAAAAAAAAAAAAAGAAAAAAAAAAACTAGAATTATTTACCCAGTAAAAATATGTGCCAAAAACTGAAGTAAATAAGTAAATTTTATGGAATTTAAAGTACATTTCAATAAACTGTTTAAAAACAAAATTAAGATGAAATGAAGACTTTCTCTGATATACACAAGCTAACAGAATTGATCACCAGCAGTCCTTCATTACAAATAAATGAGAAAGTTTCAAGCAGAAAAAAAAGATTCCAGATGGAAATTGGGGTCTATATAAAGGAATTAAAAGAGGCAGAAAATGTAACTACATAAATAAATACTTTTTATATTATCTAAATTTATTTTAAAATAATAACAATGTATTGTGTAGTCTATAAAACATATAAAAGCAAAATGTTTCATAACAATAGCACAAAGGTCAGAAGGATAAAAATTGAATAACACTCTCAGTTCCATATGCTATACATGAAGTGGCATCACATAATTTGAAGATAGACTGTGATAAGTTACAGATGTATTTTTTTAAGAAATAATCACTAAAATAGCATAACGAAAAGTTATAGTTAATAAACAAAGAGAATAAAGTGAAATAATAAAGAATACTAGTTCTTTGAGAAAGCCAATAAAATTGATACACTTCACATGGTAATCAATAATAAAAAAGGGAAAAAACAGAAATTAACCATTTTTGAGAATGAGATACTGAAATCACTATAGACTCTACAGATATTAAAAGTTAATAAGGAAACATTAGGAACAACTTTATGCCAACAAATTTGACAAATTGGGTAAAATTGATAAATTCCTTGAGAGACACAAATTACTAAGGCTCATGACAGAAAAATTAAATAATGTGAAAAGCTTCATATAAAATAAAGAAATTGAACTTGAAGATAAAAACCTACCCATATAGAAAATTCCATTCCCTTTTAGCTGTTGAATTCTACCAGACACAAGGATAAAATAACTCCAACTCTACACAAACTCTTTCAGAAACTTGAAAAGAATGCCAGGATTATTCTGGAACAAAAACTAAATGAAGACATTAAAAGAAAATAAAACTACAGACCAATATATTCATGAACATATATGCAAAAATTCTAAACAAACTTTTTACAAATCAAATCCAACCATACAAAAAAACACATGATGTATCATAATTAACTGGGACTTACACAAAGAACACAAGGTTGATTTAACATTCAAAAATCAACCAATCATCAAATTAACATGCCAAAAACATGTAACAATCTCAATATATCCATTAAAAGCATATGATGAAGTCAAATATCCACTCAATAAAATTCTCAGCAAAATAGGAATGGAGGCCTCAGCCTGATAAGAAAAATGAACAAAAAAAATACAGTAATATCATACTTAATGGTAAAAGACTCAATGTTTTTCCACAAAGATCAGGAGCAAATCAAGGATATCTACACCAACCACTTCTATTCAACATTGTATTTGAAATCTGAGCCAGGTAAATGAGACAAGAAAAAATTTAAAAACATCCTGATTCGAAAACAGAACTTAAAACCGTCTTTATTCACAGATGACATGATTGCCTATGTAGAAAAATCCTATAGAATAGACAATATAAAAGTACCACTAGAAATAATTAATGAGCATAACAAGATCGCAGGATACAATGCCAATGAACAAAAATCAAGTTTATTTCTACCTATCAACGATGAACAATCATAAACTGAAATATTAAAGTACTACTCACAATAGTGTATAAATATAAAATCCTTAAAAATAAATTTGAGCAAAGATTACACTATCTCTATATTATAAACTATAACATATTACTGAGAAAAAAATAAAGACTTAAATAAATTAAGATATACTATATTCATGGGTTGAAAGAATATTGTTAAGATAGTTGCATTAGTCCATTTTTACACTGCTATAAAGATACTACCTGAGACTGGGTAATATATAAACAAAGAAGGTTTAATTGACTCACAGTTCTGAATGGCTGGGGAGACCTCAGGAAACTTACAATGATGATGGAAAGTGAAGGGGAAACAAGGCACATCTTACATGGTGGCAGAAGAGAGAGAGCAAGAAGGGGGAAGTGCCAGACACTTATCAAACAACCACATCTCATGAGAACTTACTATCATGAGAACAGCAAGTGGGAAATTTGCCTCCATAATCCAATCACCTCTCATCAGGTCCTTCCATCAACACATGGGGAATGCAATTTGAAATGAGATTTGGGTGAGGAAACAGGGCTAAACAGTATCAGATGGCAATTTTCCAAAAATAGACCTATAGATTTAATAAAATTAAAATTAAAATTCCAGTGAGCATCATTTTAGAAATTCACAAGCTGACTCTAAAATTTATATGAAAGTAGTGAGGACCTAGAAGAGCCAAAAACAACTTTGACAAATAAGGACAAATTTGGAAGACTAATGCTACCTAACTTCCAGATATATTATGAATTCACAGTAATTAAGGCAATGTGGCACAGGTTGTGTATCCCTAATCCAAAAATCCAAAATCCAAACGCTGCATAACCCAAAATGTTTTGAACACTGACATGAAACTGAAGAAAAAAGTTTAGAGGAGCATTTCAGACTTTGGTTTGGCAGATTAATAATGATCAACTGGTAACTATAATGCAAATATTCCAAAATTAAAAAAAATTCAAAATCGAAAACACTTCTTTTCCCACACATTTCAAATAAGGGATATTGAACCTGTACTGGCAACAAGATAGGAAAATATGTCAATGGAACAAAATAGGGAGTTTAGAAATAAAACTAAACATACATGGTCAGTTGCTTTTCAGCAATGATGCAAAGGCAATTTAGTCAAGAAAATATAATAATCATTTAAAAAATTAGATTGAGAACAACTGGATATTCACATGCAAAAAGAAAAAAAAGCTTCAATCCCTATGTTGCACCATATAAAAATGTTATTGAAAATGAATCATTGGCCTTAAATTAATATCAAAACTACAAAATTTCTAGAAGAAAAACATAATAAAAATCTTTATAACCTTCAGACAGGCAAGTTTTCCTTGCACACATTACCAAAAGTAAGATCAATAAAAGAAATTGACAAACTGGACTTAATCAAAATTAGGAACATCTACTCTTTGAAAGACAAGAGAATGGTAATTCAAGACACTAACTGGATAAAAAGTGTTTGTAAATCACATATCTGATAAAAGACATATCAAAAATATATAACGACCCCTTGAAACTCAAAAATAAGAAAGAATGACATCAGCAAAATGGAAAAATAAAAAATACCAACTCACTTTCCTCCCCACAAACCCTCCTAGACAGAAACATTGATGAAAAAAACAGTATTTGGATCAAAATACCATTATCAAACCAAACTGAAAAATTCCCTAGAGAGTTTCTAAAGTCGTCTTGATGAAGCACACTAAAGAATCAGCAAACGCAAAAACTAAAATTATACAATCAGAGTAGAAAATAGAAAAAGTTTAAAAAGAGTGAAGAAAGTCTACAAACCTTATGAAACACAGTTGGGAAAACCTGTATGCACGTTATGGGAATGCCAAAGAAGAAGAGAGACCAAAAACGTCAGAAAGCATATTTAAAGGAAGAATAGAGTTCAAATACTTCCCAAATCTTCTGAAGGAAATGGACATCCAGATTTATGAAGCCCAAAAGATCCCAAATAGGATGAACCCCAGGAATTCTACACTGAGATAAATAGCAATCAAATTTTCAAAATTTAAAGACACAGAGACATTTGAAAGCAGCAAGATAAAAACAAATAGTAAAGTACAAGTGAGTTCCCAAGGCTATCAACAATTTCCCAGGAGAAATATTGCACGTCAGAGGGAGAGGGCATATAATTCAAAGTAATAAAAAAAAACACTGTCAACCAAGAATACTATTACCAGCATAACTGTCCTTCAAAAATGAAGAGATAGAGTTTCCCAGACAAACAAAAGCTGAGAAAATATGTTACCATTATTCCTGTCTTACAAAAAATGCTAAGGGAATTCAACAAAAGAATGAAAAGATGCTAAACAGCAACACAAAAACATACGAAAGTAAAAAACTCACTATGAAGTATAATATATAGACAAATTAGAATACTGTAATACTGTAATTATAGAGTATAAATAACTTGTCATTTCAGTGTAAAATTTTAAAAACAAAAATATTAAAAATTATAAATACAAAAACTTGTTAAGGGATTCACAATAAAAAAGATGCAAATTATGACAACAACATAAAGTGTGAGGGGGGAAATAAAAGTGCAGTTTTTGTATGCAGCTGAAGTTAAGTTGTTATCAGCTAAAAATAAACTATTGTAACTATAGAATATATTATAGAAGCCTAATGACCACCACAAATACATACAAAGGACATATAAAAGAAAAAGAGAAAGGAGTAAAAAACATTATAAGAACATCAGCAAAAAACACAAAGGGAGACAGCAAGTGAGGAAAAAAGAAACACAATCAGACAGGACACAATTAACAAATAGCAATAGTCCATCTCTGTTAACAATTACTTTAACATAAACTCCCCAGTCAAAACACATACAATGGCTGAATACATAATAAAACAAGACCCAAGTATATGTTGTCTACAAGAGACTTATTTTATTTTAGCTTTAAGCACACACGTGGACTGAAAATGAAGGCATGAAAAAGAAAGGGACAAAGAAACACCTACAACTATAAAAGGATAAAATCACTATAAGTAGATAGTAATGTGCACATATCAGAACTATCAAATATAGAAAGCAAATATAAACAGAACTGAAAGGAGAAATCAACAGCAACACAGTAATAGTAAGAGACTTAAATGCAGCAGTGTTAAAAACAGGATATCCAGACAGAAAACCAATAAAAGATAAAACTTTAGATAAAATGGACCTAACAGACATATTCAAACATTTTACCCAACAGCAGCAGAATATAAATTCTACCAAAGCACACATGGAACATTCTCTATAAGTAGTCCTATGTGAGGTTGCAAAAAAAATCTTGATAAACTTAAGAAAACTGAAGTCATATCAGGTGTCTTTTACAACCACAACTATATACCACAACTGGTATAAAACTAGGAATCAAACAGGAAAAAAGTTGAAAGATTCACAAATATGGAAAAAATCAGCTACATGCTTCTGAAAAATCAATGAGTCAAAAAAGAAATTAAAAGGGAAATTAAAAATTATCTTGAAAAAAATTAAAATGTCAACAAAATATACCAAAACCTGAGATGAAACAAAAGCGGTTCTAGGACAGTGCAGACCAATAAATATCTGTAGTAAGAATAAGAAAGATCTTGAATGAGTAACCTAACTTTACACCTCAAGAGACTAGAAAAAGAAGAACAAACAAAACCCAAAGCTGGTAGAAGAAAGTCAATAATAAAGATCTGAGCAGAAATCAGTGATACAAAAAAAATAGAAAAGATTGACAAAATTAAGTGTTGAATTTTTTAGAAAAAAAAATTATTAAACTTTTAGCTTAACTAAGAAGGCAAAAGAGAGAAGATTCAAATAAATAAAAATATAAATGAAAGAGTATATATTACCACTGACACCACAGAAATACAAAGGATCATAAAAGAGTACTATGAACAATTATGAGCCAACCAATTGGATAACCTAGGAGAAACTGTAAATCCCTAAACATATACAACCTACCTAATAACTGAAGACAACTTACAGACTGAATTATGAAAAAAATAGAAAATCTGAACAGACCAATAACAAGTAGATTTAATCAGTAGTTTTTTAAAAGTCTCCCATCAAAGAAAAGTAGAGAACCAGATTACTTCACTGGTGAATCCTACCAAACATTTGAAGAAGTAATGCCAATCCTTCTCAGTCTTCCTAAAAACTTCACAGAGGAGAGCACTTCCAAACTCATTTTACAAACCTATTTTATCAAAAATGTACAGGAGAGAATACTACCAAACTCATTTTTGTATCATCATTACCCTGACACCAGAGCCAAAGCAAGATATTACAAGAAAATAAAAATATAGGTCAATATCCAGGATGAACATGATGCAAAAATCCTCAACCAAACACTAACAAACCAGATTCAACAACACATTAAAAGTATCATACACTATTATCAAGTTGGCTTTATAACTAGGATACAAGAAGAATTCAACTTAAGAAAATTAATAAATGTGATATACCCCATTAACAGAATAAAAGATAAAAAAATATATGATCATCTCAATGGATGTAGAAAGAAAACGTGACAAAAGTAAAAATCTGTTCATGATTTTTAAAAACTCAAAAATTAAATATAGAAGAAATAAGCTTCAATATATTAAAGACCATATATGGCAAGCCCACAGCTAATACCATACTCAACAGAGAAAAGTTGAAAGCTTTTCCTCCAAGGTCAGGAACAAGACAAGGATACCCATTCTCATCACTTGTATTCAATACAGTACTAAAAGTATAAGCCAGAGTAATTAGGCAAGAAACAGAAATAAAAGGAATCCAAAATGGAATATAAGTAAAATTATATGATCTTTTACATAGAAAACCCTAAAAACTCCACCAAAACTTAGAACAACTAATAAAGTAGGTAAAATGTTAAAATAAATAATCAACATACGAAAATCAGTAGTATCTTCATACACTGAAAATGATTACACAAAAAACAAATCAATCCCATTTATAATAGCATCAAAAATACTTAGAAATAAATGTATCCATGTAAATAATACATTTGTACACTGAAGTGAACAAGTGAAACAGAAGGAGACACAAATAAATAGAAATCTCATGTCGATAGACTGGGAAAATTAATATTGCCAAAATGTCCCTACTACACAAAGCAATCTATGAATTCAAAGCAACCCCTATGAAAATTACAATGACATTTTTTACAAGAATAGAAAAAGCAATCCTAAAATTCTTATGGAACCACATAAGACATCAAATAGCCAAAGCAATCTTCAGCAAAAAAACAAAGGGGAGGCACTACACTACCTGATCTCAAAACATATGATAAACCTGTAGTAATCAAGTAACATGGCACTAGCATAAAAATAGACATACAGACCAATAACACAGAAAACATCCCAGAAATAAATCCACATATTTACTATCAACTGATGTTCAACAAAGGTGTCAAGAACCTACCATAATAAAATAACAGTTTCTTCAATAAATAGTATTGGAAAGATTGTCTATCCACATGCAAAAGGATGATATTGGATCCCTTGTACCATACATATACAAAAATCAACTCAAAATGAATTAATGACTTAAACATAAAACATGAAACTGTAAAACAATAAAACACAGAGGGAAAGCTTCTTGACTGTAGTCTATGCAATGAATTTTTGTATATGGTATCAAAAGCACAGACAACAAAAGCAAAAAATAGACAAATGGGATTGCATCAAATTAAAAAAGTCAACTGAGTGACGAGACAACCTATAGAATACAAGCAAATATTTACAAACTATATATAAGAGGTTAATATACAAAATACATAAGCAACTCAACTAATTCAATATCAATCAATAAATAGAAATAATCAATTTTTATGTTACAATGGTTATGAGCAAAGAGACAAAGGATAACAAATGTTACCAAAAATATGAAGAAAAGGAAATCCTTGTGTACACTGTTGGTGGGAATGTAAGTTAATATGGTCATCATGAAAAACAGTATGGAGAGAATCATGGCAGATGGGAGGCAGGACTAGATTGCAGTTCCCACTCGGATGGACAGAGCAGCATGTGAAATATTGCATCACGAACTTTTGCTCTAGAACTACTGCAGGAATAAATTAGGAAAGCCAAGAGAACCCACAAACCCTCTGAAGGAAGTGGATTGCTCCTGCAGGACCTGGGAAACATCCCAAATATTTTGAGTGCCCAAACTGTGTAAGTGGAAAAGGGGGATCATCTGCCCCTGAACACACACCCTGACTGGGGAACCTGAAGGTCTACATCAAAGAGAAGATTCTAACCTTATCTGGAGCTGAGTCAATTTAGAGAACCGAGAGAAATACAGGGGTGGAGAAAACAGTAGGAAAAGCCCTGTGAGCTCGCTGGGTATCCAAAAAAGCCATTTCCGCCTTGCCTCACAAAGGTCCTTTGAGAGGGCTGCCAGAGGTACTGGGAAAAGGTCACAGGGAAAAAAAACAACCTGCAGCAGAACTTTGTAACAATTCCTATTAAATGAGAAGTCTCCCAGCCAGAATTAAGGGGAGGGCATGAATCCGGTGTGCAGGCTCCACAGGCAGGGACACATGAAAGCCCTACTTGCTTTCACAGCTGGAAGGCTGGTAGCCTAGGGCAAGTTCTCCGCCATGCTCACCCACTACCTGGAAACACATTCAGTGCTGTTGCGGGAGGGGGCATTGTGGGAGTAAGAACAGCCTTCAGAGTTTCATAGGAACGTAACTCCATAGACCTGGGAACCACATTCCCATCCCCCACAGCAGCCACAGCAAGACCTGCCCAAGGACAGTCTGAGCTCAGACACAGTTAGCACTGCTCCCACCTGATGGTTCTTTCCTACACAGCCTGGTAGCTGAAGACAAAGGTCATATACCCTTAAGAGTTATAAGGCCTCACCCACCACCTAATCCTCCCCATACTACCACAGTTGATGTGCTTTTGAAAGCACTGCCTCCTGACAGGAGGCCAACAAGCACAGAAATAGTACATTAAACAACCAAAACTAAGGACCCCCACAGAGTCCATTTCACCCTGCTGCCATCTCCACCAGAGCAGATGCTGGTATTCACGGCTGAGAGAACCACAGATGTTTCACATCACAGGACTCTGTGCAGACAATCCCCAGTACCAGCCCAAAGCCTGGTACACCAGCTGGATGCCTAGATCAAGGAGAGAAATAACAATCACTACAGCTCAGCCCCCAGGAAGCCACATCCCTAGAAAAATAGGGAGAATACCACATCAAGGGAATACCCTGTGGGACAAAAGAATCTGAACAACAACCTTAAACCTTTGACCTTCCCTCTGACGCAGCCTACCCAAATAAGAAGGAACCAGAATTTGATTCTGGTAATATGACAAATAAGGTTCTTTAACACCCCAAAAAATCATACTAGCTCACCAGCAATGGATCAAAACCAAAAAGAAATCCCTGATTTACCTGAATAAGAATTCAGAAGGTCAGTTAATAAGCTAATAAAGGAGGTACCAGAAAAAGGTAAAGCCCAGTTTAAGGAAATAAAAAAAAAAAAATCATACAAGAAATGAAGGGAGAAATCTTCAGTGAAATAGAAAGCATAAATAAAAAACAATCAAAACTTCAGGCAACAATTGATGCACTTATAGAAATATGAAATGCTCTAGAAAGTCTCAGCAATAAAATCGAACAAGCAGAAGGAAGAACTTCAGAGCTCAAAGGCAAGGTTTTTGAATTAACCCAATCCAACAAAGAAAAAGAAACAAGAATAAGAAAATATGAACACAACAAAGCCTCCAAGAAGTCTGGGATTACGTTAAATGACCAAACCTAAGAATAATTGGTGTTTCTGAGAAAGAAAAGAATGAAAAAGTTTGGAAAACATATTTGGGGGAATAATTGAGGAAACCTTCCCCCAGCCTTGCTAGAATCCTAAACATCCAAATAAAAGAAGCTCAAAGAACACCTGGGAAATTCATCACAAAAAGATCATCACCTAGGAACATTGTCATTCAGGTTATCTAAAGTTAAGGCAAAGGAAAGAATCTTAAGAGATGTGAGGCAAAAGCACCAAGTAACCTATAAAGAAAAACCTATCAAATTAACAGCAGGTTTTTCAGCAGAAACCCTACAAGCTAGAGGAAATTGGAGCCCTATCTTCAGCCTCATTAAACAAAACAATTAACAGCCAAGAATTTTGTATCTAGAAAAAGTAAGCTTCATAAATGAAGGAAAGACATGTCTTTTTCAGAAAAACAAATGATAAGAGAATTCACCATTACCAAGCCAGCACTACAAGAACTGCTAAAAGGAGCTCTAAATCTTCAAACAAATCCTGGAAACACATCAAAACAGAACCTCTTTAAAGTATAAATCACACAGAACTTATAAAACAAAAATATAATATAAAAAAGTAAACAGGCAACAAATAGTATGATGAATGGAATACTATCTCATATCTCAATACTAATGTTGCATGTAAATGGCCTAAAGGCTTCACTTAAAAGATACAGAATTGCAAAACGGATAAGAATTCAGCAACCTACAACCTGCTGCCTTCAAGAGACTGCCTGCTGCCATGTAAGGACTCACATAAACTGAAAGTAAAGAGGTGGAAAAAGACATTCCATGCAAATGGACAACAAAAGCGAGCAAGTGAGCAATTCTTATATCAAACAAAACAGACTTTAGAGCAAAAGTTGAAAAAGACAAAGAGAGACATTATATAATGACAAAAGGCCTTGTCCAACAGGAAAATATCACAATCCTAAATATATATTCACCTAACATTGGAGCTCCCAAATTTATAAAACAATTAGTATTAGACCTAAGAAATGAGATAGACAGCAATATAATAACAGTAGGGGACTTCAATACTCCACTGACAGCACTAGACAGGTCATCAAGACAGAAAGTCAACCAAAAAAAAAGAATTTAAACTATACTTCTGGAACAAATGAACTTAACAGGTATTTACAGAACATTCTACTAAACAACTGCAGAATATAGATTATATTCATCATTGCATGGAACTTTCTCCAAGATAGACCATATGATAAGCTATAAAACAAGCCTCAATAAATTTATAAAATTTGAAATTACATCAAGCAATCTCTCAGACCATAGTAGAATAAAACTGGATATCAACTCCAAAAGGAACATTCAAAACCATGCAAATACATGAAAATGAAATAACCTGCTCCTGAATGATCATTGAGTCAACAATGAAATCAAGATGGAAATTTAAAAATCATTTGAACTGAATGACAATAGTGACACATCCTATCAAAACCTCTAGGATACAGCAAAGGCAGTGCTAAGAGGAAAGTTCATAGCCCTAAACACCTACATCAAAAAGTCTGAAAGAGCACAAATAGACAAAGATCATACCTCAAGGAACTAGAGAAACGAGAACAAACCAAACCCAAACCCAGCAGAAGAAAAGAAATAACCAAGATCAGAGCAGAACTAAATAAAATTAAAACAAACAAAAATATACAAAAGATAAATGAAACAAAAAGCTGGTTGTTTGAAAAGATAAATAAAATTGATAGACCACTACCAAGAATAAACAAGAAAACAAGAGAGAAGATCCAAATACACTCAACTAGAAACAAAACAAGAGATATTACAACTGACACCACAGAAATACAAAAGATCATTCAAGGCTACTATGAACACCTTTACACACAGAAACCACAAAACCTAGTGGAGATGGATAAATTCCCGGAAAAACACAACCCTCCTAGTTTAAATCAGGAAGAACTAGACACCCTGAACAGACCAATAACAAGTAGAGAGATTGAAATGGTAATTAAAAAAAAAAAGTTCAGGACCAGACGGATTCACAGTTCAATTCTATCAGAAATTCAAGGAAGAATTGGTACCAATCCTATTGACACTATTCCACAAGACAGAGAAAGAGGGACTCCTTCCTAAATCATTCTATGAAGCCAATATCACCCAAATACCAAAACCACAGAAGTACACAACAAAAGCAGAAAACTACAGACTAATACCCCTAATGAACATAGATGCAAAAATCCTAAACAAAATACTAGCTAACCACATCTAACAACATATTGAAAAGTTAATCCACCATGATCAAGTGGTTTTCACACCAGAGATGCAGGGATAGTTTAACATACACAAGTCAATAAATGTGATACACCACCTAAACAGAATTTAAAACAAAAATCACATGATCATCTTAATAGACACAGCAAAAGCATTTGACAAAATCCAGCATTGCTTTATGATTAAAACTTGGAGCAAAATCGACATACAAAGGACATATCTCATTGTAATAAAAGCCATCTATGACAAATCCACAGCCAAGATTATACTGAAATGGGAAAAGTTGAAAGTATTCCCTGTGACAACCGGAACAAGACAAGGATGCCCACTCTCACCACTTCTCTTTAACATAGTACTGGAAGTCCTATCCAGAGCAACCATACAAAAGAAAGAAATAAAGGGCATCCAAATCGGTAAAGAGGAAGTCAAACCGTCACTGTTTACTGATTATATGACTGTATATTTAGAAAACCCTAAAGACTCATTCAGAAAGCTCCTAGAACTGATAAAAGACTTCTTAAAAGTTTCTGGATACAACACCAATGTACACAAATTAGTAGCTCTTCTATATACCAACAGCGACCAAGCTGAGAATCAAATCAAGAACCCAACCCCTTTCGTAATAGCTGCAAATTTAGGAATATACCTAACCAAGAAGGTGAAAGACCTCTACAAGGAAAACTACAAAACATTGCTGAAAGAAATCATGGATGACACAAACAAATGGGAACACATCCTATGTTCATGGATGGGTAGAATCAATATTGTGAAAATGACCACACTGCCAAAAGAAATCTACAAATTCAATGCAATTCCCATCAAAATATCACCATCATTTTTCACAGAACTAGAAAAAACAATTCTAAAATTCATATGGAACCAAAAACAAGACCACCAAGCCAAAGCAAGACTAAGCAAAAAGAACAAATCTAGAGGCATCAT
Source organism: Theropithecus gelada (assembly GCF_003255815.1). NCBI lineage: Eukaryota > Metazoa > Chordata > Mammalia > Primates > Cercopithecidae > Theropithecus > Theropithecus gelada. The sequence goes on from NC_037668.1 coordinate 77,839,573, forward strand.
GTTACACATTAGAATAATTTCAAATTATTCTATAAAGCCATAGTCACCAAAACAGCATGGTACTGGTATAAAACAGGCACATAGACCAGTGGAACAGAATAGAGAACCTAGAAATAAACCCAAATACTTACAGGCAACTGATCTTTTTCAAAGCAGACAAAAACATAAAGTGGGGAAAGGACACCCTATTCAACAAATGGTGCTGGGATAATTGGCTAGCCACATGTAGGAGAATGAAACTGAATCCTCATCTCTCATACAAAAAAAAAATCATCTCTCATCTTATACAAAAATCAACTCAAGAAGGATCAAGGACTTAAATCTAAGACTTGAAACTATAAAAATTCTAAAAGATAACATCGGAAACACCCTTCTAGACATTGGCTTAGGCAAGGATTTCATGACCAAGAACCCAAAAGCAAATGCAATAAAAACAAAGCTAAATAGCTGGGACTTATTAAGAGCTTTTCCATGGCAAAAAGGAACAGTCAGCCCAGTAAACAGACAATGCTGTGGGAGAAAATCTACACAATCTACACGTCTGAGAAAGGACTAATATCCAGAATCTACAACAAACGCAAATAAGTGAGCAAGAAAAAAACAAACAATCCCATTAAAAGGTGGACTAAGGACATGAATAGACAATTATCAAAAGAAGATATACAACCAGCCAACAAACAACAAACATATGGAAAAATGCTTAACATCACTAATGATCAGGAAAATGCAAATCACCTTACAATGTGATACCACCTTACTCCTGCAAGAATGGCCATAATCAAAAAATTAAAAAATAGATGTTGGTGTGGATGCAGTGAACAGGAAACACTTCTACACTGCTGGTGGGGATGTAAACTAGCACAACCACTATGGAAAACACTCTGGATATTCCTTAAAGAACTAAAAGTAGAACTACCATTTGATCCAGCAATCCCACTACTGGGTATCTACCCAGAGGAAAAGAAGTCATTACACAAAAAAGATACTTGCATACACATGTTTATAGCAGCACAATTCACAATTGCAAAAATGTGGAAACAACCTAAATGCCTACTAATCATATATATATATGAATATATATATACTACTCAGCCATAAAAAGGAATGAACTAATGGCATTCATGGCAACCTGGATAAGACTGGAGAGTATTACTCTAAGTAAAGTAACTCAGAAATGAAAAACCAAACATCACATGATCTCACTCATAAGTGGGAGCTAAGCTATGAGGATGCAAAAGCATAAATAAGAATGACACAATGGAATTGGGGACTCAGGGAGAAAGGGAGGGATAAAAGACTACTAATTGGGTGCAGCATATACTGCTCAGATGGTGGGTGCACCAAAATCTCACAAACCACCACTAAAGAACTTACTCATGTAACCAAATGCCACCTGTTCTCCAATAACCTATGGAAATAAAAGGCAAATAAAATTTTAAAATAAATAAATTTTAAAAAAAGAAAAGCAAAGTAATTTTTCTAAATAAACACATAATGAAAGTTCAATGAAGAAAAAAAAATAACAGTATGGAATTTCCTCAAAACATTGAAACTAAAACTATCATATGACCCAGCAATCCCATGCTGGCAAGGTATCCAAAAGATAGGAAATCAGTATGTCAAAGAGATATGTGCACTCTCAAGTTCATTGCAGCATTATTTACAATAGTCAAAATATGGAATCAACCCAAGCATCAATTGATAAATAAATGGAAAAAGAAAATGCAAAAATGTCATAAAATTGAATACCGTTTACCCTTTAAAAAGAAGGGAATCCTGTCATTTGTGACAACCTGGATGAACCTAGAGGACATTATGATAAATGGAATAAGCCAGACATAGAAAGACAAATACTGCAGGATCATACTTATATGTAGACTCTGAAAAACTTGAATGCATAAAAGCAGAGAACAGAAACGTGGTTGCCAGAGGATGGGGGGATGGAGGGGAATCAAGAGATCGTGATCAAAGGGAATACAAAGTTTCAGTTAGGATGAAAAATACCTATTGTACAGCACGATGACCATAGTTAATAATAATGTATTGCACATTTGAAAATTGCTAAGCCAGTAGATCTTCAATGTTCTCGCCGCAGAAAAAGGTAAGCATGTGATATAATGGATACTGTGAAATTTGTCAGAATCAACATGGAGTCACTTGTGTCAAATCCCTGAAAAATGGAAACAGGAAAGCCATGAAGTGAGAGTTCTCACACATGTGTGCCTGATAACAAGAACTATTAACTATTAACAAGAACTATCACAAAAGACTGCAAAAAAACACAACTTTGCACAAAAGCCACCATAACCTTACACAGAAAATACTTGGCAAGGACATCTGTCCAGCAACTGCCTGTCCAAACTTGGACTGACACCACCCTTGTTTTGATCCTTGTAGCCAAGGATAATTGATTAAAAACAACTTACATAATCCTCATTTTGCCTTTTAAAACTTCCAATTGCCTCAACCTCCCTGAATATTCACATAGTTTACTATGGCATACATATTCCCATTGCAGTGTTACTCCCAAATAAATATCAATTTCTTTAAGACAGAGAGAGACTTTTCCTTTGTTATTTAGGTTTGGCAATGTATCAATTAGTTTTACTTAATCATTTCACAATATATACATAAATCAAAACATCACATTGTACACTATAACTACATACAATATTTATTTATCAATCATACCTTATTTAGCAGTTCATTTATGGTTATATTGCTACCTTATATTGAGTATAATGTATATGGAAATAAGCTGAATTTCAGAGGGAGGGAAGAAGCAAGGGAAGGAGGGAAAGAAAGAAAAACAGAGGCTACCAGGGTCTGAGAGAAGTGATGAACGGGGAGTTATTGTTTAACAGGTAAACAGTTTCTGTTTGGGATGATGAAAATGTTTTGGAAATGGATAGTGATGATGGTTGTACAACATTGTGAATATATTTAATGCCACTGAATTTCACACCTAAAAATGGTTAAAATGCTAAAAATAAATGTATAACCTAATTTGTAAAAAGAGTAGGGAGTAGATAGTACTAAGAACACAGGAAGCCTCATTCCAGAGACCATGCTGTTAAACACCACGCACACTGCCTCCCACAGTCTGTTACAACCATACCCTGCAATCATAACATGTAGTGGGGAATGACACAATATACAAAGTATATGATAAAGTCAATAAAAGTGGTATATAAAATCACAAGAGTTAAGCAGAAGCATTTCTCATGGACACGAAAAAAAAAAGTTGAAATTTCAAGCACTTATACATTCAGTATACTTTACTAAGGCTTGGCTATGTGTTAAAAATGCCTTTTTACATATGGCATTCCCTACTTTTACATTATCTCTGAGATAAAATTCTCACCCCCACTTTAAAAATTAAGAAATTGAACAAAAAGTAAGAATAGCCAATATCCAAATTCAGTGCCTCTGACTCCAAAGCTCATGTTCTTTTGACCTCTATTCACTGCCTCCTCAAATATAAATGAAAACAGGATAGGCAAAACCCAACATTCTTTGTCTCGGTCAAAAAGACTGCCTACAGAAAACAGTCTCAGTAATAGATTCTAAATGATGGTAGAGATTTCTCTTGGTACATGGAAAAAGGCTTGCAGATACAGATGGGATGGTAAAGATATATGTAAATTGAGAAGCAACAATAGGAAAAGAATATGCTGGGAGCTAAGAAAGCTATAGCAACCAAAACAAAACCTGAAAATATTTCTCCCACTGCTACTTTTACTACATTATTTTTCATGATTTAGTAATCCCCAATAAATGGTAAGAATGCATGTCTCTGAGATATTTCTGAAAACCAACCTCCATGAGTGGTACAGAATTATGGCTAGCCAGTCTCCTTCTGAATCGGGACACATAAAGCAAGTCACACTGAAGTAGCTAATAAAAAAATAAAAGAAGAATGGTAGCCATGAACAGAAGCAAGAAGTTTGCAACAATACTTGAAAAATTATGCTTCAAACTTTTATCTATCATCATCTAGGTTTTATGGACCAGTAATGAAATGAAATATCTAAAGTACACATCCCCATATGTGAATCTTTTAAAATCTGTTTACACTTCATTGATCATTTCATTTCCTAATATTTTCAACATTATGACACAAATGGAAAATTATACAGTTCAAGAGATCACTGGCTGTTTCACTATCGCGTTAGGTGCACTTCTTTGATTAAATGGGACCTTATTTTCTTCATACAAAAAACAAAAGATATAATTAATCAAACATACTTACTATTTTTATGCTATTTACTGCAAATTTACTAATAAATATATCTCTAAATAATTTAAGCAGAATTTTTTAAAAATTGAGCAGAAGGTTGGCATATTTTTAATGTCTATTCCCAGAGAGGAGAAGTACAGGTTGAGCACACTTAATCCAAAAATCTGAAATCCTCCAAAACTGAAACTGTATGAGCACTGCTATAATGCTGAAAGGAAATACTCAAAGGAGCATTTCAGATTTCAGATTTTTGGATTAGGGATGCTCAACTGGCATAATTCCAAACTCAAAAAAAAAAAAAAAATCTGAAATCTGAAACACTTCTGGTCCCAAGCATTTTGGATAAGAGATACTCAATCTGTATCTAAACACCATAATTAAACCAACAGAGTGTTAAGATTCTAAATTACAAACTCAATATTCTTTCTTATATCTAATAATAAAACCCCATTTATCTGGGTGACAATATTTATTTATTTATTTATTTAGATACAGGGTCTTGCTCTGTCACCCAGGCTGGAGTTGCAGTCATGTGATAATAGCTCACTGCAGCCTCAAACTCCTGGACTCAAACAACCCTCCTGTCTCAGCCTCCTGAGTAGGTAGGACTAGAAGTGTGTGCCACTCCACCCAGCTAATTTTTTTTTTTTTTTTTGTAGAGACAGGATCTCACTATGTTACACATATTGGTCTCGAACTCCTGGGCTCAACCAATCTCTCTGTCTTAACATCCCAAAGTGCTGGGATTATAGGTGTTATCCACTGTGCCAGGCTCTAGTTTTATTTTTTAATCTTCATTTCCCTGGTGAGAATGGCAATACCATTTATGCTGAGTGCTATGGCTTCAAGTGTTCACCAAAAAGCATGTGTTAGAAACTCAATTGCCAGTATTAACAGTATTAAGAGGTGGAACGTTGAAGAAGTGATTTGGTCATGAGGGCTCTGCCCTCATGAAGGAATTAATGTCATTATCATGGGAGCAGGCTCCTTATGAAAGGATAAATTGTGGGTACCTGCTCCTCCCTTTCTCTCTCCCACCATATTCTTGCCCTTCCACCTTCTGCCATGAGATGACACAGCAAGAGGGCCTTTGCCAGATGCTGTTCCCTCCATCTTGTACTTCCCAGCATCCAGAATCATGAACCAACAAATTTCTCTTCATCATAAATTACTAGCCTCAAGTATTCTGTTGTAGTAGCAAAAATGAACCAAGACATTTCATATGACACTATAACTAAGTTCTGGCCAGTTAGGCATAAATATGAGACTTTCTAGAAGACTCTTAAGGGAAGTTGACTTGGCTAGAAGATGCAATCCACTCATCTTCCCCTTTATTCTTTCTGCTGCCTGGTACTAGCCATCTCAAACTATGAGGCATTTTATTTTCAATGGAGGTTACAAATGGTCGATAAACAAATATAGAGGGAGTCTTCGTGTTTTAACACCGTGAGGCTATACCTCTGCATCTCTTTCAGATTGGTAAGAAGTAAATTCTACCATATTCAAACTAGTATTATTTTGGGCTTTCTGTTACATAAAATGAGACCCAATTTTCATCTCAAAGAGTTCTCTCTTATACTTGATTATTAGATTCACTTTCCTGAAATATGCCTACCCCTTCAAAATTTTATTATTAAATAAAAAGTATATAAGACCCAACTGCAGTTGTGACTCACTTACAGACAAAGGATTTTTAATGGATCAACTTCTGAATTATTGAATCATTTAAAAAATTCACATATTGAGGCCAATACATTCTTGAAGATTTCAACTTGTTTCAAGGTTGAGAAATATTCTTGGCCATCTAGATTCACCACAGAAGTTCCAATGAGTACAATCAAACTAATAATTCACTTATAAAAACAAAGTTTCACTATAAAACAATTCCATCTGTGATTGTAATAAGAACACTTACAGACAACAGAATTATATTGGGTAGTTCAACTACTATGTCAGAGCCAATACTCAGCACTTATTTATTCCCAGAGGCTTCTGCCTTCTCTTTTTCCTTAAAGCATACAAATATGCCTGGATAACTAAGTGATGCAGAAGCAGTAAGGGTCCCAATACTATACATTCTAATGAGATCTAATTGGTTTATAAATAGTTAAAGAACCATTTCACTGATGTTCCCTCCTTTAGTTTGTCCCATTTCCCCTATATCTGTAACCTTAAACTGCAACTCAATTAGAAATAAGTAGGGTAGAGCTCTATTTCTTAATAAAGTTCTTCCTAGTTTGGTAAGAGCCTAAGGGCAATTCTGGACAGTGAAAGTGGTATTGAAGAATGAGACAACACTATAACGTTAGTGGCCAAAAGTTATACCTCTGTCCCCAATGAACTGCCCCCAGAGAAGTGTGCCCTGGAAAAAAGAAGTACAATGCAATCACTCTGTGCCAATTTCAGGAAGATTTTATTACCTTCTGGCTTGATAGAACAATATTCCATAATACCCCAGGCACTATTTATTCCCATTAGACAAATACCATCTATTTTAATTCTCATGAGGGCCATATCTCGTTCATTAACAGGATTTTCGGAAAATGGATTCAGCAAATGTATATTTTTATATAATTTATTGTATAGTTTGTCATATATTCTCTTACAATTTTCAAGGTAAATGTTATTATTGGCTGTAGTTTCCTTTGTTCCTCTTCCTCAAAGCACTGTCACTCATCAGAAATATGTCAGAACACAAATACATTTATTTTATATGTTAAAAATTGTGTGACGAGCATTTAGGATGGAGAGATAAACTATACCATAGAATCTGACTTCAAGGAATTTACAACCTAAGAGAACATATCAAAACTCAGGGCAAGTTTAGGTAAACAATTTTAAAAATATGCTGAAGAACACAGCTTTCAATTTTCTGGGCCCAAAATAATTTGTGACATACATTTCTACCTATTCTCTCCAGCTCTAATTTTAGATCAATAATAATAACACTGGATATCCAACATTATACCAGGAAGTACAGAAAATAAAAAGAGGCATAAACAAAATTAATAACTATTTATTAAATAACCATTTACTAGGTATTATGTATTTCATAATATATTTAAAAAGTATATTATAATGACTTACCCTTAAGAAATTTACAATGCAAAGGCAACTTAGTATGCTAGGAAGCAAACATTGATGTTAGAAAACTTTGTTTTGGGCCGGGCGCGGTGGCTCAAGCCTGTAATCCCAGCACTTTGGGAGGCCGAGAGGGGCGGATCACAAGGTCAGGAGATCGACACCATCCTGGCGAACCCGGTGAAACCCTGTCTCTACTAAAAAATACAAAAAACTAGCCGGGCGAGGTGGCGGGCGCCTGTAGTCCCAGCTACTCGGGAGGCTGAGGCAGGAGAATGGCGTGAACCTGGGAGGCGGAGCTTGCAGTGAGCTGAGATCCGGCCACTGCACTCCAGCCTGGGTGACAGAGCAAGACCCCATCTCAAAAAAAAAAAAAAAAAAAAAAAAGAAAGAAAACTTTGTTTTGCAAATTATAAATTATTGGTAAACCACTTAATCTTTATCAAGCTTGATCCTTATTTAAAACATAAGGTTCAAATGAGATAAGATGTCAAAGTGATAACACCAATAGTCTCCAAAATTGTGTTTCATGGAGCCCCAGAGTTTGGAATCCCATGAGGTGACTCATAGAATCAGGAGACAAATATTCTTTGGATCAATTAATGACTTTTGGACCAATTAATAAGAGTTTGAAAATCACCTGTATAAGCAAGATATCTCTGAAAGAGAACTGATCAGTTTGTCAAAAGCAAAACATTTTTCTTATAGGAGAAACAGTAGATTAACCCTAGATTGTGGAGAGCTTTGGATGCCTGGCTAAAGAATTTGTCTATACAGTGTCAGTTATAAGAAGTAGGAGAACAATCTGATCAAAGCAAAACTTTTAGAAAGATGAATTTGGCATGAATGTACAGGATCAACTAAAGATAGCAGGTAAAAGCAGAAAAATCAACAGAAAGGTATTACAATGATCCAAGTGTAATTAAATAAGAGCTTTAACTAGAATGGGCACAGTGGAAATAAGAGCTGTAATTAAATAAGAGTGTAATTAAATAAGAGTTTTAACTAGAATGGGCACAGTGGAAATACAAAGAATATGTCAAAGAAAATTAAAGCAGATCATGGATCAGTTCTGACAAAGTGGTAAAAAAAAATTCATATCCCATCTTAGAGGAAAGAGAGGCACTAAAGACCAAATGCGAAAGTCACTTAACAAATTCTAATAGTCAAACATCAAAAGCAACCCATGATAAAAAAGAAAAAAATAGAATCAAAATTCTACCTTTGACTAGGCCTGACTAGTTACTGGTTATCAAGAGAGAGGCAAGTAAAGCAAATAAAGGAGTAGGAGCTATGAATAGAAACCAAGGTCAGGAACTAGCAGAGACAAATCAGATAGTATTTGTGGAAATTCAAAGAGGAGTTGCAGTATAGTCTAATTTGATTCCAGGGCATGGCATATAGTTTTATTAGGCTCTTTTTAAATGGCTGCCTCAGAAGTGCCCGCAGGCATTATGAGTCTTTTGAAAGGTTTTGATCAGCACCTGGCAAGGATTTCATAGGTAAAAAGAAATAGAGACAAGGAGAAAAGAAAAATCAAAGATATTTCACAATTCAGATCCTGGATATTCTGAAAATAGCAGCATTCTCAGAAACGGAAAAGTTGAGTTGAGGGACAGTTCAAGATATCAGAGGTATGAAGTGTGAGGGGAGAGGCAAGAAGCCAAGAAATTGAAAATGTACAACTAGCACAATGCCTGGAACACAGTGGTTGTTTAATAAATATTTCTTGGATGAATTAATAAACAAATGAGCAAGTGAAATAAGACATTCATGCAGCCAACATGTGGAAAGCAGTGTGGCAATTCCTCAAAGAACTTAAAACAACTAGCATTTGACCCCGCAGTCCCATTATTGGGTATATACCCAAAGGTATATAAATTGTTCTACCATAAAGATACATGCATACATATGTTCATTGCAACACTGTTCACAACAGCAAAGACATGGAATCAACCTAACTGCTCATCAACGGTAGACTGGATAAAGAAAATGTAGTTCATATAAACCATGAAATACTATGCAGCTATAAAAAGAACGAGATCATGTCCTTTGCAGCAACATGGGTGGAGCTGAAGGCCATTATCCTAAGCGAACTAACATAGAAACAGGAAACCAAACACCGCATGTTCAAACTTTTAAGTGGGAGCTAAACAAAGAATACATGAATACTAGGAGGGGAACAACAGACGCTGCGGCCTACTTGAGGGTGAAGGGTGGGAGAGGAGAGGGGATCAGAAAAAAATACCTAGAGGGTACTATGCTTATGACGCTGGTGCTGAAATTATCTGTACATCAAACTCCCATGACCTGCAGTTTACCTAAATAACAAACCTGCATATGTACCCCTGAATCTAAAATAAATGTTTAAAGTAAAAATTTTTAAAAGGCAATGTATATACATACACACAATGAAGTACTATTTACCCATAAAAAAGAATAAAATCATGTCATTTTTGGTAACATGGATAGAACTGGAAGACATTATGTTAAATGAAATATGCCAGGAACTGAAAATTAAACACCACATGTTCTCACTCATATGTGAAAGCTAAAAAAAATTTTAATCTCATAGAAGAAAAGTAGAACAGAAGTTACTAGGTGCTGGTAAGGGTAGGGAGAAGGGGAGAGATGAGAGCGATTTCATAAAGTAATAAAAAATTACAGCTAGATTAAATTCTAGTGTTCTATACCACTGTAGGATGACTATTCTTAAAAACAATATATTATACAGTATAAAATAGCAAGAAGGAGACTATAATATGTTCCCAAAGAAACAATCAATATTTGAGATTATGGATATACTAATTACCCTGATCTAATCACCATACATTACATGTATCAAAAGATTACTGTGTATCTCATGGATAAGTACAATCATGTGCCAATTAAAATTTTTTTATTTAATTTTTAAACTTTTAAGTTGGTATTATCTCCATTTTATAGGTGACAAATGTGAAGCTCAGAAAAGGAAAGTAATTTTCAGGTCATGTAGCTCATAAGTAGGTTTGCGAGTAAGTACGTTTGTCTCTTATGCACTGTGTTGTAGTACAGAAATCTAAAAGGCCACAGAATGAGTGGAGAACTTGACAATTATTACATGAATATTTGTGAGCCATATGAATATTTGTGAGCCACACTCAGTATTTAATAGAGTGTTAAGTTCAAAATGAAAAGGTAGGTGCTGAAATTGAAAATGTGTACTTGGAATAACAAAGGACCTTCTGTACCATGCTGAGGAAGATGGGTTACATTGAATTTGATGAAGCGTCACCAAAGAGTTTTAGAGGCCATAGAAAGATATAATTAGATACGCATATTGGAACGATCCATGTAGTAGAATGGGATAAAAATAGAAAATAGGTAGATTTTATAAAGTTTTAGCCTTCTTTGTACACTTATTTTAAAACTTGCTCTTGGTCAGACATGGTGGGTCATGCCTGTATTCCCAGCGCTTTGGGAGGCTGAGGCAAGAGGATCACTTGAAGCCAGGAGTTTGAGACCAGCCTGGGCAACATCTCTACAAAAAATAAATTATCTAAGTTTAGCGGTGCACACCTGTAGTGCTAGTTACCTGGGAGACTCAGGGGAGACAATCACTTTGAGCCCAGGATTCAGAGGCTGCAATAGGCTATGATCATGCCACTGTACTCCAGCTTGGGCAACAGACCAAGACACTCTCTAAAACATAAAATAAAATCATTCAATCAATCAAACTTGTTCTTTAGGACTTTTCTATTACTTTTAATACCATTACTGCTTCTACTATGACTGTTCTTTCTACCATTATTAAAAATAATTGTAATAAAAGATGCTTTGAATAGTTCAGTAAAGATAATTTTCTTGAAAAGTACGCCAATATGCATTTTAATTAGATTCCAGAGCAATCACAGTTGCTTCAACAATCAACTAAATAATGGTTCAGTCAGTAACTAGAATATATGCAGTCTCAGGAGGAACAGGAACAGAATATACTAGTTACAACTAGTAACTAGTTGGAAAGAACAACTTTGGCACAAACAAAATAAAATTAGTTCCACAAATGAATGGAAGATATTATAAATAGTTTCGTGTACAGCCCATTTGAAATGTTGAAAATCAACACTATCCAGAAAATATGGAAATAACTTTCTTCTCATTCTCTGGAATTCTTTTGGAGATCAAGTACTAATTATATTTTGTGTGAAAGCTTCTAAACCTCTTCTTTAGTGACTTTAGACTAGATATTTGAAAACAAAAATGAGAAGAAGCTCAGATGCTGCTTCATGAAATACAGGGGAAAAGAAGACTACTAATTTTAACCTGCATTAAACATCTTAATGGTCTAGTAATTTTACATAATGCAGAAAAGACTAGACCTGTCCCCACAGAGTTCCCTAAGAGGGAATCACGCTGTGTAGTATAGAGTGCATGAATTCCAAGATCATCAATCCCTTCATTAAGTTGTCTAACAAAACTAATCTAAAACTCTTTTTGCTCTGACTTCCTGATAGGTTAATTTTCATGATGTCTTGTAAAGTTTTTCCATTTACTGTGGTAGTTTTAAAAGCTCCCAATTCTAGTAACAGCAGCTTACATCAGGATAAATAAAATACTTTTTCTAAGTGTGGGGCACATTTGAAAAATTGATTCTAATGGCATCATTTCATCAACTGCTTCATGATAAATTACCTCTGAGAAAGCCCATGTCATCTGCCTGAAGTTATCTTAGGGAATCTTGTATTGTACCTAACCTTCCACTACATGAAATCTCAGGTAATAAAACTAATTAATTATGTTTTCATTTAATAAATATTTAGTGAGATCTTACTATGGCACTGTGCTGGATGTTTAGAATACAATGGTAAATGAAGACAAACAGTTTTTGCCTCATGAAATTCATAGCCTAGGGGGTCACACACATTTTTAGAAACAATGGATTAAAATGGATAATATAGTAATTTACTTGACAATTATTACATGAATATTTGTGAACCACTTAAAATCATTGAATTTTAGAGCTAAAGAGGACCTATAAGATCTTCTAGTCTAACTCCCTAATCTGACAAGGGAAGAAAAGTAGGGCTCAGAGAGATAAATTGATTAAATCAAGGTCATAAAAGTAGTTACTGGCTGAGACAAGAATGAAATCCAGACTTCCCGATTGTCCAGTTGATAATTTGCATCAAATCATGACACCTTCCCCTGTGCATCAATCAAAGAGACTGGTTATCTTCTGGTTCCATGTTCCCATCACAGGCTTCTCTGGATAAAGAACATAAAACTGAATATACATATACTTCCCAAATATAGTTGTCTGTTGGGTTTTCTCAGAAATTTAAGTATGGGTCAGACTATAACAAGTAACAAAAATAATTGTATTGGAAAACTGCAACACTTACAAAGAAAATGTAAAATACAGAGGAGGAGAATCCACAGTAGTTTCCTTTTGCCCCAGATTCCCATGTGTCTTCAGTATAGTTTCTTCCTTCGTCTTGTTAAGTATGCAATCATGTAATAAAGTCAAGAGGCACAGAAGCAGTGAGTGTTTGCTAGTTGTCATCATGTCTGTTCACTCCCCTACTCCAAAGGCTAGTGCCTGAACTGGGAACACCAAAGAAGCAAAACCTAACTCTTTTTCTGTATCTCAATATTAACATGATGCTAAGGCAATTATTTGAATTGCTGCAGTACTCATCAGTTAGCTAGCTCCCAACAAAACAACTTAAGATATTCATTCAGCTTTAGTTTTAGAGTAATAAAATATTCCAACATAGGCCCACTTCAGGACCAAAGTCAGGGCAAAGGTTTCTTTTCATGTTGGATATATACCTTGCTGCCTGAGATTTCTGAAAATAACACTGAATTCAGGGTTCTGAATGTTAGAATTTATTTTTCTATCAACTACAAAGAAAAAGAGCAAAAGGTTACAAAGGAAATGCTCCAACTGCCAATGAATATGTGGTACATAACTAAACTTGGCAATTTGACTATATATTCCAGGAAAAAGCAGAAATTATAATGCAGACTTTGTCACCTAAGTAAAAAGAACCATGATTTTTTTAAGCTAAATTCTCCCTTCTCCCCGCAAAAACTGTTCTTCAAAAATGCAATGGAATAATAACTAAGAGTGGAATGGAAAGCTGAGTGTCATAAGAAAAAAAAAACTCATATATCTACTGGAAAAATGTTTTTTGTTTTTCATGCAAAAATAATTACAAAAGAAATTTTGAATTAAAGAAAAGGCTAACTTCAAGGGTCCAAATATCATTCATATTGTTCTCTATATTAAAATTTAATTTCTCTCATCTTGGTTGACAGAACCAAGTAGGATCTTGTGCAGATTCAGGATTCTTCCTTCCAGCCTGTGATCCTACCATTGAGAATCTATCCTATAGATTAGATACCATCTACATACAATGTAATGGTGAAGAATGGAAACATAAGTTTTGAATTAAGACAGACCTGGATTTAAGTCCTTCATCTGCCATTTACTGAATAATCTTAGGCAAGTTACTTAATCTTATTAGGCTTCAGATACTCATCTATAAAATGGAAGTAATAATACCAACTTCATACAGTTGCTGTATTAAACAGTATAATGTATGTAAAAGCCTTAACATAGTACCTGAAGACATTGTAAATGATCAAGATATTTAGCTAAAACTAAGAGTACTGGAAGTAGCAATAGTAGTGATTTTTGCTAAGATTTTTATCTCTAAGAGTCTATTTTCTAGATGGCTAATATTATAATCATTGATGTCAGGAGTGTACAGAATATATGAGTCCAACCATTCTTTTCTCTGTGCTTTATTAGATACCGTAATATTCATTGATTAAACAGTTATTATAGAAATCATCCATTTTAAGATGACTTAACAGTAGATAATTATCTATTAGATTTTAAAACAATGTATTATGTCATTAAAAAATGAGTAAGTCTCCATTTCTTTAATATAGAACCTGATTTCAAAATTGATATTCAAGTCCAGGAAAAAAAATGTTCTAGAAAAAAGTCCAAACATTCAAAATGATTATTATTGACTATGGTCAATAATATGGTGAAGATGACTTTAACTGACCTCTCCCACACATTCATTTAGGACATTAGATCATTTTTATTTATAATTTAAAGTGAAAAGCCTGAACAGTTGAATATGAACATAAAACATATTTTACTATAAAGAACAAATTAAACAAGTATGTAACTGTTGATTAGTTATTAGAAAGAGCAAAAGCTTTGGAGCTAGACAAACCTGAATTTCAAAACCCACATGAGTACATATTGTATCCATGATTGGGCAAGTTACCTAACCTCTTTATGCTATTACTATTGAAATTATTACATTATTATCAGGCTAACAATAAGAAGATCCAACTCCATGGAAATCAATGATTGTCTCCTATCAATTGTTCACAAACCCATGCTCTCTAGGTGAGTACCTACGTATGCATACATACATGACACAGACCATGCCCATGTACTTATGTAATTACCTTCAGTGTGACCCAAGACTACGATGCTTTACCTTGCTTATCCTCACTCTGGTTTTCTTCATTAAGAAAACAGTGTGGCAATTCCTCAAGGATCTAGAACTAGAAATACCATTTGACCCAGCCATCCCATTACTGGGTATATACCCAGAGGATTATAAATCATGCTGCTATAAAGACACATTCACAAGTATGTTTATTGCAGCACAATTCACAATAGCAAAGACTTGGAATTAACCCAAATGTCCATCAGTGACAGACTGGATTAAGAAATAGTGGCACATATACACCATGGAATACTATGCAGCCATAAAAAAGGATGAGTTCATGTCTTTGTAGGGACATGGATGCAGCTGGAAATCATCATTCTCAGCAAACTATCGCAAGAGCAGAAAACCAAACACCACATGTTCTCACTCATAGGTGGGAATTGAACAATGAGATCACTTGGACACAGGAACGGGAAC
This sequence comes from Theropithecus gelada, assembly GCF_003255815.1. NCBI lineage: Eukaryota > Metazoa > Chordata > Mammalia > Primates > Cercopithecidae > Theropithecus > Theropithecus gelada. The sequence goes on from NC_037668.1 coordinate 77,854,834, forward strand.
ATCACACACTGGGGCCTATTGTGGGGAGGGCGGGGGAGGGTAGCATTAGGAGATATACCTAATGTAAATGATGAGTTAATAGGTGCAGCACATCAACATGGCACATATGTATACATATACACATGTATACATATGTAACAAACCTGCACGTTGTGCACATGTACCCTAGAACTTAAAGTATAATAAAAAAAAATTGCCACTCAAGCCCTGATTTTCAGCTACAGGAAAGCAGAGAGCTGAGAAGAGGCATGAGTAGAAAGCATCACATCCATCTTATCACACAAGACTATCAGGCAAACTGGCACTCAATCCTTTTCATGTAACCTCTTCATAGTGATGGTCCCTTTTCCCCAAATACATTTAATTGAACTATGAGTTCTGAAACCTCCAAGCAAGTAAACAAAACCCATATAACCAAAATAAAGACATTGAGTACCACTTACCCTCCTTTTCTAGGTCCCAATAAACCATTTGGTTACTAAGTTATCTACTGTATAAAGATTAATATAAATAGCAAAAGTTATACATATTCTCAGATAACTATGATGTCACTATCCAACCTTTCTATAGGAAAGATTGCACATTGCAAAGCAGTTATGAGATCACAAAAAGGGCCAATATAACAGGGAAGTTGGGCTGCTTCTTTGACAGCTTTGTTTAGCGACTGGACAATTCTACAATAAATAATTTTATTAAATTTTTTTCATTATTGAAGCCATATGTGTTCATTCAAGGCAATTTGGAAAGCAAAATAATAATAATAATAATTCAACCAGAGCCCCATTAGTCTATTACAATGATTTTTGGTTTTTTGTTTGTTTGTTTGTTTGTTTGTTTGTTTGTTTTGGAGACAGAGTCTTGCTCTGTCACCCAGCCTGGTGTGCAGTGGTGCGATCTCGGCTCACTGCAAGCTCTGCCTCCCAAGTTCACACCATTCTGCTGCCTCAGCCTCCCAAGTAGCTGGAACTGCAGGCATCCGCCACCATGTCTGGCTAATTTTTTTGTATTTTTAGTGGAGACGGGGTTTTGCCATGTTAGCCAGGATGGTCTCAATCTCCTGACCTCGTGATCCACCTGCCTCAGCCTCCCAAAGTGCTGGGATTACAGGCAGGAGCCACTGTGCCCGGCCTACAATGATTTTTAATAATTTGGTGTATTTCTTTTCTAAGTTTCTAAGCAGAGAGTTATATTTTTACATAATTGTAATTACTTGACAAAAAATTGTATCCTACTTCTGCATCTAACTTAAGTACATCACATATTAACACTAGCTTTTCAAAAATGAACATTTTAATAAATGCATAAAATTCTAGCAAGTTCTATAGTGTTCTTAACTATCCTGCTATTATTCCTTTCTGTAAATGCTGCTGCTGAAAACTCAAAATACACAGAGAGACAGCACAGAGTGGTGATTAAACATGCAGACACTAGTACCAAATTTCAGACATCAAACCCCACCATCTCCACTTAGCAGTGAAACAGTGTGAAAATTTCTTAACTTTTCTGCTTGTCAGTTTAATCTAGTATAAAAAGGGAGTGAGGAGGAGGATAATACAGTGTATCTATATCATTAAGTGTCTTGTAAATATTATGTAAAGGGTTATGAACAACACTAGTACAAAGCAACCACTCAGTAAGTATTAACTATTATCATAAAGCCTTTTACTTATTCATGATTATTTTCTTAAAGTAGATTTTCAGAAATGGAATTACTGAGCCAATGAGTGTAAACAACTTTATGATTCTTGATAGAATTGCCAAACTGCTATCTAAAAAGATTATACTGTTGGACATTTGGGTTGGTTCCAAGTCTTTGCTATTGTGAATAGTGCCGCAATAAACATACATGTACATGTATCTTTACAATAGAATGATTTACAATCCTTTGGATATATACCCAGTAATGGGATTGCTGGGTCACATAGTATTTCTTGTTCTAGATCCTTAAGGAATCGCCACACCGACTTCCACAATGGTTGAACTAATTTACACTCCCACCAACAGTGTAAAAGCATTCCTATTTCTCCACATCCTCTCCAGCACCTGTTGTTTCCTGACTTCTAATGATCGCCATTCTAACTGGAGTGAGATGATATCTCATTGTGGTTTTGATTTGCATTTCTCTAATAACCAGTGAACCCAAATGTCCATCAATAATAGACTGGATAAAGAAAATGTGGCACATATACACCACGGAATACTATGCAGCCATAAAAAAGGATGGGTTAATTTCCTTTGCAGGGACATGGATGAAGCTGGAAACCATCATTCTCAGCAAACTATCACAAGAACAGAAAACCAAACACTGCATGTTCTCACTCATAAGTGGGAGCTGAAGAATGAGAACACACAGACATAGGGAGGGGAACATCACACACCAGGGCCTGTCAGGAGGTGGGGGTCTAGGGGAAGGATAACATTAGGAGAAATACCTAACGTAGGTGACAGATGGATGGGTGCAGCAAACCACCATGCCATGTGTATACCTATGTAACAAAACTGCACATTCTGCACATATATCCCAGAACTTAAAGTATAATCAGAAAATTAATTAAAAAATAAAAAATAAAGATTATACTGTTAATTTATACTACAGCAAGAAATATATGAGACCATCCTAACAAGCTTAAAGCCTTAATACGCATTTCATTTTTGCTAACTCCATAGAGTAAACATCTTGGTTTTAGTTTAAATTACATTTCTTTTATTACTAATAAGGCAGAGAACTATGCCATACTGCTGACTACTTATATTTATTCTTTTGTAATTGCTGGGTATAGACTTTTCATGGTTTTTTCAAGAACGTGGGATATACTTTATTTTTCTAAGATTCATCAGGGCCGGGCGTGGTGGCTCATGCCTGTAATTCCAACACTTTGGGAGGCCGAGGCAGATGGATCACCTGAAGTCAAGAGTTCAAGACCAGCCTGACCAACATGGTGAAACCCCATCTCAACTAAAATACAAAAATTAGCCAGGCATGATGGCAGGTGCCTGTAATCTCAGCTACTCAGGAGGCTGAGACAGGAGAATCACTTGAACCCAGGAGGCGGAGGTTCCAGTGAGCCAAGATCGTGCCATCGCACTCCAGCCTGGGCACAAAGAGGGAGACTGTGTCTCAAAAAAAAAAACAAAAAATCACCATTTCCTTGAAAAAAATCTATCATGGCTCAACAAAATAGTATTTTTAAAGCATTGGACATAAAAGTAGTCTTGCACATTCACATACATACACAAATGCAACGATTTTCTGCATTTTTCACACAGAAAAATGATTTGGGGCAGTGACATGTTTCCAAATATTTACATACACAGAGTGAAAGCCAATACTATGTGACTTTATTTACAGTGCACTTGTGATTTTTCCAAAAACTATCAACTCGCTTACCCATTCTAATGTTTTGGCAGAACTAAAAATTGCCTTTCATTATACATTTTTACCTTCTTTCTTAATGTCAGAATCTTGGATTGCATGCCTACTAAAATATTTATTTCCCAGCCTCTACTGCAGCTAAGTTTCTCCAGGTAATTAAGTTCTAGCCAATTAAATGCAAATAGAAGTTTTGATTCTGAATTCCTAGAATTCTTTAAAAGAGAAAGAGCAAGTATTCTATTGTCCATTCTTTCCTGCCTCATTCGGCTTCCAGTTTGGAACATGAAAGGGATGACTAGAGCTCCAACAGCCATCTTCAATGGCATGAAGGCCAGCATAGCATAGTAAGAAAAAAGGAGCCTTAGTCTCTCATGACAAAGTGACACTGTATAACTAGCTCTGAGTTACCTAACTCTAGACTTCTTTTACATTAGAGAGAAATAAGCGTCTGTGGTTTTAATCATTGTTATTTTAAGGCTTTCTGTCATATACAGCCAAAACATAACCCAAGCTGACACGCATGACCAAAATGCATCTGTATTTGCTTTTGAATAGCATGACTTGTCTTTCTAGTAACATATAAGTACTCAGAAATGTGGACTGACAAGCAACAGTATTTGAATTCACAGAGCACACATACATTAAACTATCAATAGGAAAGAGGTTGACGAGTTTCTTGGTTAAAATAAGAATAGTATTTCTTTTAAACCACTTTATTGAGGTATTACTGACATACAAAAAGCTATACATATTTAATGTATACAACTCGATGAGTTGGAGCTAAGTACATATTCATGAAACCATCATCACAAATCTATGCCACAAACATATCCATCACCTCCAAAAGTTTGCTCCTGCCCTCTTTGTGTGTGTGTATGTGTGGTATGTGTGTGGGTGTGGGTGTGGGGGTGTGTGTGTGTGTGTATGATATAGACACTTAACATAAGATCTATTCTCTTGGCATATTTCTAAGTATATAACACAGTATTATTAACTATAGACATTGTGCTATACAGTATATCTCTAGGACTTATTCATCTGGCATAACTAAAACTTTTTACCCTTAACTAATATCTCCCCATTTCCCCCTCCCCACATCCCCTGGCAACCACCACCTACTATCTGCTTCTATGGCTTCTACTATTTTACTTCATTTAAGTGGTATTATGAAGTATTTTCTGTGTTTGGCTTATTTTATTTAGCATAATGTCCTTCATTCAGGTTCATCCATGTTGTTGCAAATAGATTTCCTTCTCTTTTAAAAAGCTGAATAATACTCCATTGTATGAATATACTACATTTTCTTTATCTATTCATCCACTGATAGACATTTAAGCTGCTCACCTTGACTGTCGTGAATAATGATTCAATGAACATGGGAATGCAGATATCTCTTCAAGATTCTGATTTGAAGCTGTCATAGTCAATACAGTATAGGTTACTGGCATAAAAACACAGACACACAGACCAACAGAACAGAACAGAGAACCCAGAAATAAACACACACACACATGGTAATTCATCTTTGACAAGGGTACCAAGAATACACAATGGGGAAAGAGTAGTTTCCTCAATAGATAGTGTTGAGAAAATTGGATATCCACATGCAAAAGAATGAAATTGGATGCTTATCTTACACCATACACAAAAATTAACCCAAAAGTGGAGTAAAGACTTAAACGTAAGTCCTGAAACCATAAAATACCAACAAGAAAACATAAGGGAAAAGCTTCTTGCCATTTGTCTTGACAATGATTTCTAGGATCTGACACCAAAAACATGAGCAACAAAAGGAAAAATAGACAAATAGGACTACATAAAACCAAAAAGCTCCTGAACAGCAAAGGAAATATTCAACAGAATGAAAAGGCAACCTATGGCATAGGAAAAAATATTTGCAAACCAAATATCTAATAAAGGATTAATATCAAAATATATAAATAATGGCTACAACTCAATAGTGAAAAAACAAATAATCCCATTTAAAAGTGTGCAAAAGAAATGAATAGCCATTTCACCAAAGACATCCAAATGGGTAACAGTTATAAGAAAAGGTGCCTGTCTAACATGGTGAAGCACCATCTCTACTAAAACTACAAAAATTAGCCAGGTATGGTGGTGCACACCTATAATCCCAGCTACTCAGGAGGCTGAGGCAGGAGAATCGCTTGAACCAAGGAGGTGGAGGTTGCAGTGAGTGGAGATCGCACCATGGCACTCCAGCCTGGGTGACAGAGCAAGACTCTGACTCAAAAAAACACACACAAAAACAAACAAACAAAAAAAACCGAAACGGTGCTCAACATCATAAATCATCAGGGAAATGCAAGTCAAAACGACGATGAGCTATCACCTCAACTCTCCAAATCATTTCCTAAGCTATAATGTGACAGCAAGCTAATTTTAAAAGTTATACAACTCCTTGAAACTATTCATCTCTAATCAAGTGTAGGCCTCTTTAACACAGGGACTGAGTGTTATTTGCCTTTTATCTCCTTGTCCTGATACAAAGTAGGCAAAGTTGAATGAGTATGAGGATGCTACAGAAATCTACTACATTAAAGTATTGGATTATTTAAACATAATTGATAAAATTTTTGAACACATTACAGTAGTTCCCCTTTATCTGTAGTTTCACTTTTTGGCGTTTCAGTTACCCTGTCAACCTTAGTCCAAAAATATTAAATGGAAAATTCCAGAAACAATTTATAAGTTTTAAATTACATGCTCTTTGAGTAGCATAATGGTATCTTGCGCAGTCCCATGCTGTCCTACCTGGAACATGAATCATCCCTTTGTCTAGCATACCCATACTATTATATGCTACCCGCCCATTAGTCACTTAGTAGTTATCTCAGATATCAGATCCATTGTTGCAGTATCACAGTACTTGTGTTCAAGCAATCTTTATTTTACTTAATAATGGTTCCAAAGCACAAGAATAGTGATGCTAGTAATTCAGATAAAAAGAAGTCATAAAATGCCAAAAAGAAGTCATAAAGAGCTTCCTTTAAGTAAAAAGGTGAAAATTCTCAACTTAATAAGGAAAGAAAAAAGAAATCACATGGTGAGGTCACTAAGAATTGCGGGAAGAAGGAATCTTCCAGGTGAAACTATGAAGAGAAAAAGAAATTTGAGCTAATTTTGCTGTCACACCTTAAACTACAAAGGATACAGCCACATTGTGTGATAAATGCTTAGTTAAGATGGAAAAGGCATTAAGTTTGTGAGTGGAAGAAATGAAAAGAAAAAAAAAAAACATGTTCCAATTGATGGCAACGTTTCACCAGAAAGTACTAAGCCTATATGAAGACTTCACCAAGGGATTCCCTGAAATGAATGACACAGAGCCATTCACTTCATCTCATCATCTTACAAGCATTTTTGAAAATTTTATTTATTTTTATATATTTAAGGAGTACAAGTGCAGGTTTTTTACATGCATATATTGCCTACTGGTGAAGTTGGGCTTTTAGTGTACTCATCACCCTAACAGTGAACATTGTACCCAACTGGCAGTTTTCAACCCTCACAACCCCCCGCCAACCCTTTCCACTTTTCATAGTCTCCAATGTCTATTATTCCACTCTGTACGTCCATGCGTACCGATTGTTTAGTCCCCACTAATAAGTTAGAACCCACTGTATTTGATATTTTGTTTTCTGAGTTATTTCACTGAGGATAATGGCCTACAGTTCCATCAATGTTGCTGCAAAAGACACGATTTCATTCTTTTTATGGCTGAGTAGTAATCCACGCTCTTCAAGAAACCAAGATGGGAGGATTGCTTAGGCCTAGGAGTTCAAGATCACAGACATTTTATAATCTCACGCCATCACAAGAAGGGTGAGTATAGTACAATTAGACATTTTGAGAAAGAGACAACACTCATATAACTTTTATTACAGTTTATTGTTATAAGTGTTCTATCTTATTATTGTTGTTGTTAATCCCTTACCATGCCTAATTTATAAACTAAACTTTATTGTAGGTATGTATGTAGAAGAAAAAAACATAGTGTATATAGGGTTCAATACTATCCATGCTTCAGACATCCACTGGGGGTCTTAGAACATATCCCCCACAGATAAAGGGGGACTACTGTATATATGTTCTAAATACTTCACATTTAGTACATTGCTTAATCTTCACAATAACGCTATAAAGTAAGTAACATTATCTCCATTTTATAGAGGAAGAAATCGGCCCAGAGAGGTTACTAACCTGCCCAAGATCACATGGCCATTAAGTGACAGAACCAAGATCTGAAGTGAAAACCACCACCTGATAGTGGTGCACAGGGCCACTGCCAGCCCATAAGGTGCCTTTGTATGAATTAGAGACAGGTGCCCTTTGAATGGATACAGATCTTTGCCAGGGTTCACAGGTTGGCAAGCCAAACACAAGCTAGGTTTTAGCCCTTACTCACCCCTTGTCTGCAACCCCTTGTAAAGTAAACCACCTGCACAACCATAAACAGCAGCCCTGGTGTAACAGGTTGGCTAATAAACTGATCATAATTCCAATCATTTAGAGCTGTGCTGTTTAATATGGTAGCTACTACATACCTGTGACTATTTAAATTTAAAATTCAGTTCCTCAGTCACAATGGCCACCCTTCAAATGCTCAATAGCTACACATGGCTAGCAGCTACTGTGTTAGATAGTTCAGATACAGTAGATCATTTCCATAATTGCAGAAAAATTCTTTGGGAAATACTAATTTAGAGTATACATGTAAGAGTATGAGAATGTTTTAAAATATTATACCTGATTTCTCTATTTTACATATATGTAATTATATATTGTTATATATGGATTATCTATTATAAACATATATTATATATCATAAATATATGGTATATCAATGATATTGTATATTATATAGAAATGATATTGTTATATGTCATTATATTATATATTGTATATCATTATATATATGACCTATACAATCATTTACATTTCTATCTTGTATTCCTAAGAGCATTACAGAAAGTGCCCTGCATAGGACAAGGATTTTTTAATGATACTTTAACATGATTTTATTGAATTTTCAGTGTACTGAGGATTTTAACAGAGTGGAGGAAGGGAATAAGAGATATTTAAAAGTACTACAGAGTGGAGAAATAATTATTTATTGGAACACTAAAACAAATGAGTAGAACAAAATTATTCATGAAAGAAAGATAACTTTCTTATTACTACTTTTAACTTCTATATATTACTTGCAAGAATATGTCTTATGAAGGCATCTTAAGTGGACTCTTTAAAACACATTTTTGAGATTTGATTAGACTCTTAAAAAGAATATTAGATAGGAGAGCTATGATACATAAGAAAGTTTCATTGCTTTCAACTTAGTGCTTCATACTACCAGAAACACGTAGACAAGTTAGAGGAAGCTCAATAAGGGGAAACAGAATTGATTGTGAGAAAAAATGAGAGTGATTTATGAGAAAATATTAATCAATAAAATAGGTATGGTAAAACCAGGTGATTTATAAAAGACCATAATAACTAAATACAAATAAATGGAGGACATTAACTTTAAGGAAATGTTTAGCAATGATGAGAGGTTATAACTTAGACAAAGCCACTGAAATAAATGAGGCCAAATATAAGAGAACTTCAAGGAATAGATTTCAGAAAGCAATATTTATTCTCAAGCGGGGAAATAGTCTTTCTTCAGCTGGTAAGTGGCAAGAGCAGTGTGTATTTCTTAGCACTGCATTTTTAAAAATCAAAGTATTAATAAACCCTAGGAACAGAAATCTGGTACTGATGATGTAGCATTCTATTTTCTTTTAACTGTAGTTCTCATGATGCTATAACATGTCATCATCTTTTTCTAGAAATGATTTTCATGACCCTAATAGGATATCTCCAAAGAGATAAACTAACACGTTTTCTCCTAGAAGGAAGTAACATGTGTGTTGATGGAGTTCATTCAGAAAGAAGTTCACACTTACTCCTACTATCCTCTCCAATATCCACCTCCTCATTGAATTCTTTTGACATTTTATTTTTAAATACATATGCTTTAAATTTTTAAGGGAAAAAACACTGGAAAGAAAGAATGAAGTTCACAAAACCTGGAAAAAATAAATACACAGGAAATATTTTTGTAAACATCTAAACCTGTATAGAAGTCTACATCATACACTATATACATTTTTAATAAAAGTATTCCATATTTCAGAGATTCCAAAGATATCAAATGATGTGGTAGTTGCTATAGAAACTATTCTCTTTTAATGAAACTAAGATTAAATAACTGCATAAAACAAATTCAAATTTGAAATGCAATTACTATTCTAAAGCATATTTACATATTTGATTTTATAATGGTTACAGAAAATAAGATAAAATATTAAGAATACCTTTTACATTGCAAAATCAGTGGCAGTTATAAACTTAATTGCAACTCTGCCCTTAAATACAGTAGTGTTGGGTATAATGAAATTCTATTTCATAATAAAATCTCATACAAACTCTGTACCATTCGACTGCTTGGAAAAGCACTAATTTGCATGCAGTGAAAACAGTTCTGCAAATTTACCACTTTGCATAAATGGTGTAAATTCAGGGCAAGTATAAAAAAATTCCCCAAAGGCTTGAGTACATCAGATCAATGTTCAGAAAACGGCCAGCAAGTAACCAATGGAATTCCACAGCAAGTGACTTGACATAATAGTCAGGAAAGGTTCTACCTATCTAAAATTATAACACTTCCTCCCAGCCTACAGAGCTAAGATCCAGACTCTTGAGGTTTGCACACTCCTGTCTTACCACTTGCCATATTGGAAATATCACAGAATTTGTAATCAAAGAGACCACATTTGAAATCCTAGCTCTAATATTTACACTCTATAATATTTTAAGCAAGATACTCAACCCCTCTAAACCTATAAAACAAAGATAATACCTACCTCATAAGATCAATGAAAGATTAACAATATTTTGTCTATAATGCCTAGCATGGTTTCTGCACATTTGGTGCTCACTGCCTAATAGCTTCTGTTATTATCATTACTACTACTAAGACCATTATTGTTCCTACTACTGCTGCTGCAAGTACTAAAACAAAAAGTAAAGCCATGATAACTTTTTTTGACTTTTGTTTCTTATATTTAACATGTCTTCAGTCTTCCTAATGCATGCATTGAAAGGCAGGGTAAGGGGTGTCAGTTGTGTCTGTTTAAGAGAACTGGCTTGAATCTAGCTGTGAAGCTGACCTACCTGGGCTCACCCCAGCCACCTGCTAATTTCACCAGATCCTTCTATGTGACACATTAGAGGAGACAAACAGGCTTCATTTTGGAAGGGCTTCTGAAAATGGAGCCAACTAACAACTAGAATTTCTCATTATTTGTCTTTTTAATTTGAATTGTAGAATTTTTGTTCATTTATTCTTTCCTCAGACAAGTCTTCCCAGATCATCTTTTCTATGTTGAAGCATATGCATAGCACTTTTCTCAATGTATTTGGTATTCTAGTAGATTGGTCGCATTATTGGCCCATATCAATGGCTTCCCTGTACCCATGCCTTTTGGGGGTTAAAATGAATATTGATATAAATAACTACACTAGATAGATATTGATAAGTATCCTAGTAGAGATTATAAATAAAATACCATGATAGTTCGAAAAAGGGAAACTATCTCTAACAAAGAAAATCACTGGGTGGCCAATTTTTCTCATCTTTGTAATTCAGGTAAAACTGTCCTCAGTTTTGGAAACCCTGAGCCATTTTCTGATTAAGTATAGAGAATACTTTCTCCTGTAGTATTACTGCTTGAAAAGCTCAAAATAAAGTACCTCCAGATTTACTTAAACTTGTGCTACAAAATTTCATCAGCATCACAGAGCTTTGTAATGATGTCAAACAATCCTTTAAAGAATATAAAATTCCTACGCTACTTTGTAATTTTAACAAGCAAAACGTATATATATATATATATATAGTTTTAAAATACTGATAGGCAGCTCCACTCTTCTCCATCCCTGACCTAGTCCTCTTTCAACCATTTCTGACTTCAGTTCTCCTAAAACGATCTCCCCCATATCTCTAAATAGTATGTATCCATCTCAATTTCTTAACTTATCAATTTAGATGATACATTGTGATGATATCCTTCTGTCAAAGATTAGGCTTTAGCCAATTTACTCAATATACACACATACCTCCCTCTGACAATATTTTTATAAGTTGCCTTTATAAACTTAAATATTAACTCATATTTCTAATTCTTGTTTCTTAACACTAATAGCTTTTTCAACTCTCTTCACTGTCAGATGAAGATAACATTGTCCTTATTCTTCCCTCTATGTTTCATTCACTTCACCTCCCATCTTCCATGAGCTTCACCTCCCTTCTTCCATGGGCTTCACCTCCCGTCTTCCATGGGCTTCACCTCCTGTCTTCCATGGGCTTCACCTCGCGTCTTCCACAGGCTTCACCTCCCGTCTTCCATGAGCTTCATCTGCCGTCTTCCATGAGTTTCACCTCCCATCTTCCATGGGCTTCACCTCCCATCTTCCATGAGCTTCACCTCCCTTCTTCCCTGGGCTTCACCTCCCATCTTCCATGGGCTTCGCCTCGCTTCTTCCATGGGCTTCGCCTCCCTTCTTCCGTGGGCTTCACCTCCCGTCTTCCATGGGCTTCACCTCTCATCTTCCATGGGTTTCACCTCCCATCTTCCACGAGCTTCAACTCTCATTTTACACTATTCTACTTTTATATCATCTTCTGTAGACATAATACAAATTCATGCTATGTCTAAAAGTTGATTATAAATCAATCGACACCATTTAAAACAGAAAAATAGTCCACTGCAGGACCAGACAGTATGTTAGAATAGCATTTCCTTTTTTATGGCTCCAATGCCACAGCCCATAGACCATCTGAAGGAGAATATTTTTTGTGTAACAGTAAAATGTGTTCTCTTTTCTCACCCTCCAACAATTGCTTTAAATAATACCACATTTTATTTCACTTCATTTTAAAATATTACTTGTGCTACATTTATTTTATTTCTGCTGTTTTCAGTTGGCTTTCTAATTTTTCTCACAAAAAAAAAACACACACACACAAAACTTCAGCCTATCCATCCACTGCATAGATGGTTAGGGATATTCCTTTTTTCTTCAAAGGTATTTTTCCAATAACCTTCTATCTTTCTGCTCTAATCAGGACTGATCATGATTAGGCCTGCTGCCTAGCCATTATCTTCCATTTTTCTTTCACTATCATCTGAGAGTAAATCTACTTTTTCTCTTTCTGCATATTCTCTTTAATTCTGCTGGTATATATCCTTAAGCAACTTTTGAGATAAGATGTCTCAAAGATACACATTCTGATTTCCAACGTGCCTGAAAATGACTTTATTGTCAAATTTGACTGAAAATTTGGCTTGACATAGAATTCTAGGTTGAAAATAATTTCTTTTGGAACTTTCATGGCCACTGCTTTTTGTTTATACACACACAAACACACACACAAATAATTGGTCAGATGCAGTGGCTCATAGCTGTAATCCTAGAACTTTGGGAGGCCAAGGCAGGAGGATTGCTTGAAGCCAGGAATTTGAGACCAGTCTGGGCAACATAGCAAGACCCTGTCTTTACAAAAAAAAAAAAAAAAAAATAGCCAGGTATAGTAGTATGTACTTGTAGTCCCAGCTACTTGGGAGACTGAGGCCAGAGGATCACTTGGGCCCAGAAGTTGAAGACTGCAGTAAGCTATGATTGTGCCACTGCCCTCTAGCCTAGGCAACAGAGAGAGACCCTATCACTAAAATAAACAAGAAAAATAATTATTTCAGGGTTGTTTATAAAAGGTACAACTGTGAAGCCCTAAATGCCCATCATTAGGGACAATTTAAAATAGTAGTTACAGTAGTTGCAGTATATCCAAACTATAGAGAACTTTCAGTCATAAACATGATTACAATGTAAGAATATGGAAAGATACTCAAAATAAACAAGTAAATGTTTTCCAGAAACTAGTTACAAATGAGTACACATATACCATTTTAGTTAAAATGTACATTTTAAGATATACTGTGTATACACATACAGACACTTATATGCATGGGTAAAGGAATAGAAGAATATATACCAAAATATTAACAGTGGTTATACTAAAGAAAATGTATTTTGGGTGATTTTATTTTATTCATATTTTCTGTATTATCTGAATTTTTAATAAAACACATGTGAGCCATTAGAAAGCTCAAAAAATAACATACAGTTGGCCCTTGAACAACATGGGTTTGGACTGTGTGGGTACAATACACACAGATTTTTTTCAGTAAGTATATTGAAAATTTTTTTGAAGATTTGTGACAGTTTTTTAAAAACCTATAGATGAACAATGTGGCCTAGACTATTTTTTAAATTAAGAAAAAGGTATGCCATTAATGCATAAAATGTAAGTAGATACAAGTATCTTTTATAATTTACTACCATAAAATATATACAAATTTCTTATAAAAAGTTAAAATTTATCAAAACTTATAAACTGTTAAAGACCTTACATGGTATATTCACAGGAAAAAATGTAAGCAATTATAAAAATGCAGTGTTAAATCATAACTGCATAAAATTAATAGTAGTACATACTGTACTACTGTAATAACAGCAACTTCCTGTTGCTTTTGTGGTGAGCTCAAGGGTTGCAAATATCTGTTTAAAACACTGTGTCACACTAATCATCTCTACGTGAGCAGTTCAGCTCTCCAGTAAGGCATATTGCATTAAAAAATAGTCCTTCTTGGTTTAGTGCAATACCATAACCTTTGAATAACAACACAGGACCCATGTAGAATGCCACTAGTGATGCTGGAAGTGCTCCCAAGAAGCAGAGGAAAGTCATGACACTACAAAAACATAATTAATTGCTTGGTATGTACCACACATTGAAGTCTACAGCTGTGGTTGTCCATTTCAGAAAGATTATTCATCTTGTAAACAGACAACATAAATCTGGGGTATTGACAAATACAGTATAGTATTACAAATGTATTTTCTCTTCCTTATGATTTTCTTAATAATATTTTCTTTTCTCTAACTTATGGTAGGAATACAGTATATAATATATACACAAAATATGTGTTAATTGACTGTTATTGGTAAGGCTTCTGGTCAACAGTAGGCTATTAGTAAAGTTTTGGTAGGGATCTAAAGTTACATGTGGATTTTTGACTGTGTGGGGCTGTCGGCACCTCTAACCCATTGTTCAAGAGTCAATCATATAGCAGAAATTTTTTATCTTTAATTTTAGTAAAAACACTTAGCATAAAATTTAACATCTTAATCATTTTTAAGTCTATGTACAGTTCAGTCGTGATAGGTATATTCATATTATCATGCAACAGATCTCCAGAACGTTTTCATTTTGTAAAACTGAAACTAAATTTTGTAAAACTGAAACTCTCTACCCATCAAACAACTTCCCATTTCCACCTTCCCTTGGCCCCTGGTTACCACCATTTTACTTTCATAATAAATTTGGCTACTTTAGATACCACATATAAGTGGAATCATATAGTATTGTCGTTCTGTGACTGGCTTATTTCACTTATCATAATGTCCTCCAGGTTCACCACGTTGTACCACGTGACAGGATTTCCTTCCTTTATAAGACTGAGTAATATTCTATTGTATGTATATACCACATTTTGTGTATCCATTCATCTCCCAACGGACATTTGGATAGCTTCCACCTCTTGGCTACTGTGAATACGACTACTGTGAACATGAGTGTGCAAATACCTCTTCAAGATCCCACTTTCAATTGTTTTGGATATATAAATAAACACTTTTAAAGGTAATCAACTCTTAACTTCAAGATAAACTGATATTCTCCATATCCTCTGTAAAACACTCAGGCTAATTGTATGGCATATTAACTGCTCAAAGATAAAAGTTTTTCTCAAGTATGCCCTGTACTTCTGCTACTACCAATTTATATTGTTTTCCAAGAATTCACTTTTATCTGATACCAGGTTTATTTATGTTATTTGCACTTGGTATTGTAATTACTTTAATTGAGTGTTACATAAACTATTTAATTACTAATGTGAAAGAAGGCCACTTTTGAAGAAACAAAGTTGAATACTTCTGGAAATTTTAAGAAGGTGAAGGCAAGTAGCTTAAAAATTGTTAGGTTAAATGCAGAACAGAAAACTGCAAAACACTTATAAAATTATAACAAGCTAGAAGGATTCTGTACATACTTGCTTTATAGGTGTCTTTATATTCTAGCTCAACTTTGAAGAAAGCAAACCTGGAAAATGTAGGCAATGCATTATTTTTGAAGTTTATGCAAAAAAGACAATATGGAATTCCAATCATCAGAACAATACCAAAAGGAATGCCTTAGTCCTACATCCAAAGATTAGAGAATGAGTATATATTTACATGTCTTAAAGTGTATATGTACCATTTTTATGATTCATTGCTTTAACTGACCTTTGCAATTAACTAAACAACTATGGATTCAGACTGCTCCAGATAAGAGGCATTTTACTATTTCTATTTTAAACTAAAAATATTTAATGTATACACACTATATATGTATATAAATACATACATATACATTTACATATAAATATGAAAACAATGGATACAGGCTGTCTGCATTCAAATCATAACTCCACCAATCACTAGCTAGATGGTAATGTATTTAACATCTCTATGTCTTCGTTTCCTGATCAAGATAATAATCGCATTAACTTTATAGAGTTGTGCTGGGCACATAATAAATGTGTGCTACTATAATTAAGTATACCATGAAACCAATTTCCTAATCCAGCCTAGGGACAATTTGGTAAATAAGTCTGATAAATGCATTATATCCTTTGCCTCTTTTATCTATTTTGTAATCTTTACCAGAAGGATTTTCTTCCTCTACGTCTTCCTTAAATTTCCCCTTTTATAATTTAAAATCATTTGTTCAATTGTTTCAAACATGAAACTCATTGGATTTGACCAGGGATCCAGAGTGTAACTCTTGATGTCAAAGATACTAATTAAATGTTTAGTGAACATCACTGTTGCAGCTAAAGTACTGTTTTCTGTCTACTGAGGGTATTTCTTTTTTTTTTTTTTTTTTTTTGAGACGGAGTCTCGCTCTGTCGCCCGGGCTGGAGTGCAGTGGCCGGATCTCAGCTCACTGCAAGCTCCGCCTCCCGGGTTCCCGCCATTCTCCTGCCTCAGCCTCCCGAGTAGCTGGGACTACAGGCGCCCGCCACCTCGCCCGGCTAATTTTTTTTTATTTTTTAGTAGAGACGGGGTTTCACCGTGTTAGCCAGGATGGTCTCGATCTCCTGACCTCGTGATCCACCCGTCTCGGCCTCCCAAAGTGCTGGGATTACAGGCTTGAGCCACCGCGCCCGGCCTACTGAGGGTATTTCTTAATGTGAGAATTTTTTTAAAGAGAAAGGTCTCTAAAAACAGTGAATACAGTTGAATGGTGATCATTAAGATGTGTTCAAAATTAAGTAGTATCCCAACACTAAGTAAAACTTAGTGATGGCAGTGGTGGCCCAGCTGCCATGATACCAGCTGCAATGGGGGAGATGTGGCCAGGGCTGCACTCCACAGAGCTGGCAGGAGCCAAGGACAGGCAGAAGCCCCCCGTCCTTCTGAGTTGACAGAATGGGAGCTTTGTGCTCCCTGGGCACAGTTGGATATGTCCATGCTCAGGGCAGTGCTGACACACCAGCTCCATGCCACCTTGGCCCCCTGGAGACTTTGGGTGCCAACAAGCACAGAAGGGAGGCCAAGGGGGTGCTGAGGGCAGCTCAGCACTGGCCTACAGGCGCCCCCTCAGCACGAACAGCCTGGGCACCATGAACAGCAGCAGCAGGAAGAAAGGCTTGGGGCAGAAAGGGGTGGGTCCCCAATGAAGTCCCACCTTCAAATTAGGGAAGGCCTGAGGCCTAGGAGCCAGGCTGCCAGTTCAATGAACCAGAGTGGGGACTTATGGTGCTATTTCTGGGGCTACCCGGTGGCCGCCTATGAATCGATCAACACTCACTTCCTCCCTTCTGAAGCCCATTAAAACCCCAGACTCAGACGTCAGGACAATCAGCTGTGGAGAGGGGCTACCCACTCCCTGCTGAGAGCTAAGAGGCAACCAGATGACCAGCTGTGGAGAGGAGCTACCCACTCCAGGGTGTCTTCTCTTCTGAGAACTGAGAGACATTGGGGCAAACAGCTGCAGAGAAGAGTTACCCACTGCTGGATCTCCTCTCTGATAAGAGCTGAGCACTCAGCAGGACAGCCTGGCTATGAATAAGAGCTATCCACTGCAAGTCTCCTCTGACCTGTTCTATCTTTCAATAAAGCTCCTCTTTGCCTTGTTTACCCTCCACTTGTCTGCATACCTCATACTTCCTGGACATAGGACAAGTACTTGGGACCCACCAAATGGCAGGGCTGAAAGAGCTATAATACAAACAGTGCTGGAAAATGCTCCTTACTCGCCATGTTGCAGGCAATAAGGAGAGAAGAGCTGCAGCAATTTGAGGAGCCCAGACCTAGGACCTCTCCAAACCAGAGCTGTGACACTCTCTTTAGGGCTCTGCAGTTCCTGACATCTCCAAGCTTCTGAGCACCAATGCATTCTCCAGTGCCAGACATGGAAGTTGCGTGTGGTACACCTGATCCAGCCCACAGCCTCACAGGGAGCCAGCACCTTGTGCTGCCTGCCCCACCAGAGCCAGCGTGCCTGGCTGTGCACAGTGGTGGGACCCCATGCTCACTTGCTCACACACTCCTCGCTGCTCTACTCACCTTTGGCAGGCATGGGATCCAGGCCAGTAGCACAAGCCACAAGCAGCCTGCCAGGTCAAGTGACCAGTGGCATCTTTGCCCAAGTTTTGCTTGGCAAAAAAACTCAGGCAAAGGTGCCATTGGCCACAGAGGTTTCCAGCCGGCAAAGCAACACCCGAAGCATCCCGTAACATTAGTAAGATTAGAATTTCGGTTAATCAGTACTTTGAATACACCTATTTCGATGATGAACATTTTTTCGATTTTTTTCACACTTACTGGAGTTCATAAAGAAAAGATTTTAAAATATTGTGTTATAACCATAGATCAGTTATACATACCTGGTTTTGCAGTATCCATTTCACTGTGACTCCCAGTCCCAATAACTGACTGAATGGCCTCCCTGTGGCCCAGGAGACCCCAGAAAAACTTTAAAACCTTAAAACTGAGTTCCCAGTCATGACAGGACAGGTCAGATGTGGCCTGTTTTGGGGTTTGGACACAACTGACCAGCATTGTTAAAATAGAGATCATGAAACTGATAGAGCAGACTCTTTTATGGCAGTAAGATACCAAATTATAAACAGGACCTAAGTCCATGCTAGGCAAGGGTAAGGTCAGGCACTCCTATACTTAATGAATAAACTATGTTCTAGCTGCCACAAGGTTTTTCTTGTTCTCTAGCAGCTAAACAAACACTGCCCTTGAGATAAGCAATATTAAAACAATTACAGCTCATCCATCTCACAGATTCTGACAAACTGACTAATGGTAACTACAGTTTTCATTGGACAATGGACTGATTTCAGTAACTTCCTCATACAGAAGACCACCAGCCATGGACTGGTTCTGGGCAGTTTACAGAGACCGCACGTTTGAGAGCCTTCATGTCCTGAAAAGACCTTTTGACATAGAGAGCTTAACTGTAACACATTTAAATGTTAAGTCTCTACCCAGGGTAAACATAGGTCTTATGTAACATACATGTTTGTTCAATACACATGGATCAGGACTACCTTCATGAATATTCATAGCTCCTCCTGTAACCTGTTGAACATGTATATTTAGCCAAATTGCTCAGCACAAACTCCCACCTCAACACCCCTCCTCCTTCCAGGTGTCTATCTTTGGTCTTTGCCAGAGGCATACTTCCCAGGCTGCAGTATGGCCACCTTGCAGGCTGTAACTCTTTAGAAGAAATAAAGTCTCCTCTCCAAATTTATAAAGACTTTGTGATGTTTTTCAGTTAACAACTGAAACCAACAGAAATATAAGATATTACATAACTGAAACAAAAGCAGCTTATGAAAGGGTATAAAAAACCACAAAAGACATTTATAAATGAGTCTGAGACTCAGCAGAGGAGTCTGACATGGAGCAATCACTGCAGAGATAGAAACAGAAGATTAAACGGCATCATTCAAAAAGAGCACATAGACTGAGAGAAAAGAGTTAACAATAGAACCCTGGAAACACCAAGAGAGAGAAAGAGGAAGTCATCAGAAAAGACAGGAAACACAGACAATTGTGAGAAAAATCACTTATTCCATCTTTCAACCAGCACTTCTTGCCCAACTACAGTACTACATGCTTGGGGGAAACATGTTATAGAAGCCAAGGGGTATATTGCATGATACCGAGGTTTATAATACAAATAATCTTGTCACCCAGGTAATAAGCATAGTACCCAACACTTAGTTTTTCAACCCTTCCCTGCCTGCGCCACATTCCCTCTTGTAAAAAACCTACACAACGTACCCCCTGAATCTAAAATAAAAGTTGAAATTATTTTTTAAAATAAACAAATCATTTTATTAGAAATGAATCCAAGAGGAAGGCGACTCAAAGACAGAATAAACAATAGTGGCAAATGCTACAGAGAGCTCAAGAAATAAAGGCCTGAGAAACATATTTAGAAGGTGATTATTAACTTTAAAGAGTGTATTTTCTCTATAGTGATGGGTGTAGATGAAGGACAGAAAGTTGAGGGAGGTAAGTGAAGAGAAAAAAATCACAAGTACAGACTTTCAAAAAGTTCAGTTACAAGGCAGTAGCCAGAGGGGATGCTTACTTGAGAAATTGATTTGTTGTTCTATAGATGAGAGATGGTTAAGATGCTTACATATAATGAGGAAAAAGTCAGTATACAGGGGCCTTTCAGCACACTCTTTAACAACATATTTGTTTGCTGTTCAGTTTTTCATAAAAAATTACTTGTTTGAATGCAGTACCTATTTTACCTATAGATGTTCAGCTCTTTGAATGTAATGACCCTTGATCTTTGATAATTCTTTGATTCATTTAATAAGAACAGGTGCAATTATATCATATTTTACAATACCCGAAAATCAACTATGCAGTTGATCCTCACAAATATTATTTTCCCTATTTACAGATAAATACCTGAGGTTTAAAGAGGGTAAATAATTTTTCCCAAACTAGTAGGTAGCACGTTTCTTAAGAAAAAAAGGGAAAATTAAAAAGCCCAATTCCTCCTGCTTCAACACTTCAAGTATATGCTACTACTCTTCTGTTAAGGACATTCCAGATAACATAAGAAATCTCTTGAGTTATTGAAACAGATTGATTTTTAACTCTTTTTATGTAGATGTAACATACATACAGAAAAGCACACCAATCATAAGTATGTAGACCAATAAAATATCACAGTGAACATATTTATATAACAATCACTCACATCAAGAAATAGAACATTTCCAGTAGCACAAAGTCCTCATCTTGCCCCATCCCAATCAAAAGATCTTATGCCTCCCCAAAAGTAAACCCTGTTCTGACTTCCAACAACATGGAGTAGTTTTCTACTGTCCCTGGGGTTAATATTAATGAAATAATGTGATACATATTATTTACTACCCATTTCTTTAACTCAACATTTCATTCACTCTCGTTGCTGTAAAGTATTACATTGTAATATGCCATTCTGTTGACTGTTACCTGGGTTACTCCGACTTCCACCTATTATTTAAAAAATAATGTCTCAACATTTTTGTGCATGTCTTTGGTGCACATATGTACATATTTGGAGGAAGTACATACACCTAGCAGTAGGTCACAGGACATGTATATGCCCAACTTAAATAGATCCTACCAAACTGTCTTCTAAGTGGTTGTACCAGTTTATACTCCCACCAGCAGCATATGAGAGTTTCAAGAGCTCCACATCCTGTGTGGCAGATTCATTTTGAAAATAGTGAAAGGAGCTAGGCACATTCCTCAGCCCCGGGCTCAAAACTCCCTGAGCCTAGTACAAACACATCCCATCCTCCCAACCCACCACATACCGCCATATATCTCTCAAACTCCCTGAGCCCAGTACAAACACCACCTGGAAAGTCTCCGATAAGGGGACAGCCGTTCAAGGTTACTGAAAGCGCGGGAGCCAAAAGAATTTCTTTGTTCCCCTGCAACTTTCGGGCTATAAAAAGCAAACGCTCGCATTGTTCGGGGCCCTCTTGTATACTGTGGAATGGAGGGACCAGGTTCGAACTTGTAGTAAAGATCCTTGCCGCTTGGCTTTGACTCTGGACTCTGGTGGTCTTCTTTGAGGAACAAACAGTCTAGGCATAACAATAGTTTACACCAATCTCTCACACATTGCTATTTCATATCGCACTCTTTAAAAGCCAAATATTTTGTTAATATTTCTTCTTTATTGAATACCAAGATCCTAAGCCTTACTAAACTTGGATAGTTAACTTTCTTACATGCTACCATTGCCCATGAAAACAACAAAATGATACCTATATTCATCTATGTACTTTAAATGTACTTTATACTATGAGTTATCTGTTATTCCACATTATAATCTTTCTTTCCTCACATTTCTTAGTAAGAAAATATTTGTGTGATACCTGGAGTGCCTATCTAACATCATCTATCTCCCAAAAATCTACAGAAGATTTTGATGGGTTAGTCACTTATTCCTCTAGGAAACCACTTCCCTGCTGGTAAAGGAAATGATCTATGTATAATACAGCCACTCAAGGGAAAAAACAAATCTATAAAAAACATCGGCATATACTAGCATGACTGCCAACTATATTTAACGCTTTGCAAGGCATTGTTTATACTTAATGCCAAATCATTAGAGTAATTCTAATTTTATCAACAAATGTCAAGAAGAGGCAGAAAAACAGTCTCAATCATAAGAGTTTTGAAATTATTTATTTCATTTTCTAAGAAACAAGCCTTTTAGCCAAAGAGCTTTGGTATAGTGTTAACATTTTTACATTAGCCCTATGATAATAAGAGCTGAACTATCTAAAATAGCTCTTCCTAAAGGCAAATCAATTCAACAGTTTTTAACAACTAAATGGCCAAACTGACATATCTTTAGGGAGATGGGATTCAGGGATATTTTATTAGTACTCAGAAAACAAATGAAATATATTTCAAGGTATCTAGAAAATGTGAGGAGAAGTTATGTAAAATAGCAATGTAACAACAAGTAAAATACTGATGAGCATTTTTGTGTTTGGTGTCATCCATCTGAAACTTGCCAAGCACATATTATATTTAAGAAACTCCAAATCTAAGAGTGTCTGCTGAATTCATACTTTATCCAAATACTATACAGAAATTATAAACTTTTATAATTTTTAGAAAAGTTGTTGTATTATTTGTGTAATTTTTTATTATAAACTTTTCCATCCAATTTCTCATGATGCAACTTTTTAACAAATACATATACATTGTGTTTACTGTATTAAGTACTTTGCAACTATTAACTCACTTAATTGTTAAAAAAAATTGTAGGTAAATGGAGAGCCAGAATTTGAACTTAGACTGTCTAATTCAAGTTCATGCCCCTAACCACACAAAGTACTGAAAAAATATGTATGAATTTAACAACAACAACAAAAAAAAACCTATTCTTTTTTATAATAAATCTTAGCTATACCTAGCCTAGAGAATTAAGGGAAGAAAAGTTCATAGGAAGACTCAAAGACAAAAAGTATAATCCTTTGCTATATGCATACTTAGTTTGCTTAAAACAATATGTCATCAATTTTATAAATATATTAAGAGAAAATCTGAAAACATATTTATCCTTGAGCAATAAAAGCTTCTTTTAAACAGTTTAGAACTATAAAATCTGGAGAAAATAAAAATAATTTTAACTTCTCTAATTATGCTTTAATCAAGGATGCAATTCTAATCAAGTTTTTATCCAACCATTTATCTAGACTTTCGTAAGCATAGTATTTGAGAATACCAAAAGGCAGTTTCATTTTGTTTGTCAGGGAAGAAAAAGGATATAAGAGAACTCTAAGGTCATTTAGTCAATTTCCTGCTCAGGCATTTTATTTTCCCTATATTTCCCAGGGCTTTGCAGAGCTACAATAGAGAGTGCTAGAGTGTACATTTTCCCCTCAGTGATATAGAATGTTTCCAGCAAAATGAAAATATGTTCGAGTCAATTTTTTTAAAAAAAGAAAGGCATGCCTGCATGAAGCAAAGAAAGGACCATTCAAGTATTTGCTTTCCTGGTCTTAACAGATTTCAACTCATAATGGCCCTGCTTCCTCTGACTACTTTTACTATTTAACATAAGTACTGTAATTCTAAATCAAATACATCTAGAATCTTCATGTATTACCAAAATAACCCAAAGAATGCCTGGAAAAAACTATAGTTCTGCAGCTATAAAAATCACTTCAATCCCAATGTAAATTCTCTATAAACTCCATCCCAGTTTCTTAAAAAGTACTAGGAGGAGTAACTGTAAGAGAATTAATATTAGAACCAGATCATATTTTTGATGTGCATTCAAAAATGCTTCTGTCTCCAGCAAACCATAGCACTTGAAATTCCCATTCGTGTAACTATTTGAATATCCAGATAACACCATAAAACTGCCTTAACGCTAATACTTTATGCATAGCACACACAATTAACCCTAGAAACAAACCTGTATTTGTGCATTTGTCATAAGAGAAGAATGAGACTCAGTGAAGTTAGCATAACAGTCCCAAGATCACACAGCTTGACGGAGCTACCATTCAAATCCTCAACCAAGTCTAGTATAAATATACTACAGCTGCCCCAGTTCCCAAGTGGGCTGAAAGGAATAACAGATGATTACACATCAACATAAAATAATGGATTAATTTAACAGAAAACAGCATACAACAGAGCTTTGAGGAAAGGGGAAAACAAGACGTGTGCATTTGAAATGTAGAGAAGGCTGAACTTTGGGAGATCTGCAGCCTAATGCCCTCATCAGGCAGGAAAGGCTCCAATGGGACAGCTCCAAAGAGGTAGGGTCTAGATAGTCAGGAACAATGAGGGGACAAGTCCAGCAGAGACATGGTACCTAGATAAACAGCTTTCACAGCTTAACCTAGGCCTGTTGTGGTAGTCATATATTCAATACTATAGGTATAGTTAGTATCTTTATTTCTACCAGCTTACAAACTTAATTTTTTCTTCAGAATATATAAAGAAAAAGAAGATACCCTTCCAACTTTCGGGCTTGCTCAAAAATGCCCAAAATTGACATCAATGAATGACCTCTATTTAGACCATTTAAAGGAATATCAGAAATTCTCCTTTGTTTTAAATCAAGATGTTGTTTGACTGATTTAAAAAGATTAAATCAGCTATATGTCTGTGTATTTGCTTTAAAAATAAAAATAAGTTTAAATATGAAATGGCATTCCAATCCACTCTATCATGCTGAAATGCTCCAGAAATTTCTAAAATATTATCTCTTCACAGTATTATCTCCTTACAGATACCATAGATCTTACAGCAGTTGTACAGTATAAAATGCAAGACCGTATCTGAAGTATCTGAAGTACAGTATAAAAATCAAGACAGTATCCTAGGCATTTTAATTACTTCCTGGTGGGTATACCTTCAATTACATAATTTTACATAATTTCCTATTTCTTTCCAGAAAGGGTAGACACATAAAATACTTAGTGGGTGAGGAGTGGAAGGAAGCTAGAGATTATCTGTTAAATCCCGTGCCTCTAGGCATAACAAACAAATTGTGCATTTTAAACACAATTTTGTAAAACAATCCAAACAAATTAAAAACAAAAAGCAAACCTTTCAACTCTTACCATATACTGGTATAATTTTTATAATGACACTAAGTACTAACATTAATTGTAATACCAATGTGAAGATGGCTTTTGTTTTTCACATTTGATATGATTAGGCTTTCTGTCCCCACCCAAATCTCATCTTGAACTGTAATCCCCAGGTGTTGAGTGAGGAAACCGGTGGGAGGTGATTGGATCATGTGGGTGGTTTCCCCCATGCTGTTCTCATAGTAGTGAGTGAGTTCGCATGAGATCTGATGGTTTTATAAGTGTTTGGCTGCAAGTTCCTCTTTCATTCACTTGTCTCTCTCCTGCTGCCTTGTGAAGAAGGTGCCTGCTTCTCCTTTTGCCATGATTATAAGTTTTCTGAGGCCTCCTCAGCCAGGCAAAACTGTGAGTCAATCAAGCCTCTTTCTTTTATAAATTACCCAGTCTCAGGTAGTATTTTTATAGCAGTGTGAAAACGGACTAACACAACATTTTATTTTCTTTTCGCTACTGTATACAATCTTCATAAAGCCCTAGGCTGATAGTAGTACCAATTGTAATGGCATACCTAAAGGCATCTCTGATCTGTCACTGATTAGGCATGTAATCTTGGCCAAGCTATTTAACAACAAGAGTCACATTACTCACTGTAAAACTGATGATACTATAGCATAATACCTCCGAATAGTAGGTCTGTAAGGATTAAATAAGTTTCAGAAATCTGTAGCATGTAGGATATGTTTAGCACAATGACTTTTACTAATGTGAATTACACATATGAAATTTCTGTGTATGTTCTGAAGTGTTGTAAAGATGTGCTATTACCATCAGTAACATACCAAAGATTATATGCATAATCTTCATTAAAAAAACTCAAACCTAATAGGGTCATTTGAGAACTAACAGCATAGCACATGTGAAAAATGTTTAACACAAAGCAAGCTCTCAGTAAATGTTTATTGAAAAATCCACAAGTGAAATATTTCCAACGAAGCTGAACAGGGAGATTTAGTAAACTATGTAGTTCCAGACTATGACATGACTGCAATGTTTACATATAATAACCTTTCATTTATGAGATAGAATATTACGTCGCAGATTAAAATCATCCATTATTAATGTTTGGAGTCCAAAGACTCTCATGAAATGTTATTAGAGCCAATATAATATGAAATCCCCTTGTAGGACATTAGTTTTAGTATACATTAAAAAACACATATATAATTATATACATATATTTATTTCAATATATGTATATATAATTCTTATGCATCTGCATACATGACAATCACTTCTAAAAACAAATATATTGCAATCTTTATAATACTTAGATTTTGCCAAAAATTTTATAAAGCCCGATTTTTCTAAATCTTTAAATAAATGATTTATTTTCAATCCAACTTACTTTAGACAATATAAATCTGTATTTAGATAATCAACCACACACCCTTTCATCAATTTTACCTCCTCTCCTGATTCTCTCCCAGAGTCAAGCTTCACATTTCTAACTGCATCCTCATCGTATCCACATGGATATACCATTATTACTGTAAGTTCAAGGTGCCTAAAATCAATCTATTCTTTCTACAACAAAACTGCATCCCCCGTTGATTCTTCCATTTCTGTCAATGAATTCCCAAGTTTAACAACTCCGCTTTTTTTTTTTTATTCCTTTCTCTCTCCTCTCTGGAGAGACAACATCATATGCAACCAACATTAAAGGGCTTCAGAGTCAACTAGATCTGAGTTAGTCCTGTTTCTACTTCTTACTATGTGAGCTTAAACAAGTTATTATATGTTCTAAACTTAAGTTCCATATCTATAAAATAGAAATTAATCTCACTTACCTTGCAGGATTATAGAAGACTTAAATATAAGGCATATAAAGTACCTAGGAAATAGTGAGCTTTTATAAGTGTTGATAAAGCCACTTATCTTCCTTAATCACAACTAGTCATCAAGAACTATAAATCCTTACTTTGAAATGTCCCCCATGTCACTACCTTGTTCTGGGGCCTTCTCATTTACTCAGGTTTTGGGTCTCATTTAGTTCCCTATGTATCTGGGATAATGGCCACAAAACAGCCAGCCTATCCATTGATCATTTCTTACCTGGGTTACTAGCTCCTAATAACACAAAAGCTACTTTGCATCTATTTAGAATTCCTGAACATTCACTCCATCCAAGTTCCTTCTGCCTACCTTTCAATACTTTCCCTCATCCCTATGATCCTTTATTATTCCTTTAGGAGTCTCTGAGAGTGACCCTGACACAAATTCTCCATTTCCTTTTGGTCTATCCTTTTTATGCCCATCCAATTGCTCTGCCAGGCAGACAAGCTCCCTCACGTCATCCTACCTTGTAGAACTAATGTAATCTTGAGGACTCTAACTCCTATAAACTCTCCCCAATACCCCTATACTCTTCATTGACTGTTCCCACTAAGGGAACACACTATACCTGCACTATTTCCCTTATAATCCTCTTAAGAGGAGATGGCTCACTTTTTCTTTTTTACCATTGGTTCACAAACATGAGAGGAGAAACACCCCCATGTTAGCTTGCAGATCATTACTATTCCATCCTTACTCAAAAACGCTTTCTCTTTGGAAGGCCAAGCCATAAGACCAAACTATCCTTTCCCTGCTTACAGTGAAATGTTATAGAATTCCTTGTCATTTCTTCACTGGTTGATATGAATACACTGATGAATAAAGCAAATAAAAAAGGATGTTAAGTGGGATATGGTGACCGAACCAAAATACAGTAAGATTAATTTCACCATTTAAAAAATATTTTAATGTGGTTACTAGCAAATTTAAAATTACATATGAAGATTACATTTAAGGTTGACATTGTATTTCTACTGGACATTGCTGAGCTTGAGCTTTCCATTCCAAGTTCCTTGATCCAGAAATCTAGCCTTCAATTGACTAGGAGATTAGCTGAATGTGAGTTTTTAATTTAAACTCTACTATACTCTTCCTTTCTAGCTTTGATAGTCTCTACTCTTCTACCCAGACAGTATACCTATTCTCCTGAAAACTGCTTCTCACTAACTCCTCCATGCAGTTGTGTCTCTTCCTACCCAGAATACCCTTTTCCTTTCCCTTCTCACCCACAATAGACATCCGTGTGACAGAATATTCTTCAAAATACTAGCTGCCTGGCCCTATGGCAGAATTACATACCCCATCTTGTCAGTATTAGGCTTGCTAATATCATGAGAAGTAACATGTGCCATTTCCAAGCAGAAGCTTTAAAAACCATTGCTTAGTTCCAATATGGTCCCTTTTCTTCTTACATGAGACCAGCAGTAACCCAAATAGAAGCTACTCCATCAGCCTGGATCCTGACATGAAGATGTAGATCAACACTACAACTGGCCCACAATAAACATATAAATGGAAGCAAGTTATAAACCTTTGTTGTTGTAAACTCCTGGGATTTTTAAGTATTTACTATCACCGTATAATTTAGCCAAAACTGGCTAATCCTTTTACCAGAATCATTCCCATTGTTCAAGACCTATTTTAACCTCTACTATCACCATAAAACTTTCCCTGATCAGTTTTGCCCTAAATTAGCTTTTCCTCCTCTAAATTCCAAAATTTCAGCTGTACTATCTTTTTGGCAATTCTAGTCCATTCTGGTTTTGAATTATTATTCAAATATGAATCATGCATATTACTTAACGCCTGCTAACATCACAAAAACAGAGAAAGCCAGACATTATATGTCTCTTATCAGCATATACAATAGTACTTTTGAATTAGTCTTGCAGGGGGAAGGGCGAGGGGGGCCTAAATCTAATCAAGCTTCTAGATATATCCAATCATTTACAGAAAATATAGAAGACAATACAATGTTTTGAACTACACCATGTGAAAGTATTTAGCAAAATGCAAAAAAGAAAAAAGAAAAAAGAATAATAAAAAAAACCTGCTTTCTTCAAACAAAAAAAAATTGCAGGGGGAAAAAACAGATGGAATGAGGAAGCAGTATATGAAATAATCAAATTAAAAACTGAGGGCAGGTGTGGTGACACATGTCTATAATCCTGAGGCTTTGGGAGGCTGAGGCAGGAGGATTTCTTGAGTCCAGGAGTTGAAGGCTGAAGTGAGCCACAATCATGCCACTGCACTCCAGCCTGGATGACACAGTCAGACTCTTGTCTCTGCAGAATATAATAATTTTCATTTAAAAACTAACTGGGAGCTTTTTAAAAAAAAAAAATGGCAAATGGGAGCCAGGACTAGCTTGTGGCTCCACTCAGACAGAGCAGCATACAGAGACTTGTAAACTTTTGCTCCAAGAATGACCACAGAAACATACCAGGAAAGCTCAGAGAATCCACAGACCCTTTGAAGGAAACAGCTTGCTGCTGCAGACTCCATAAGACAGTCAAAAAGCTGTTAAGTGCCCAAAGTGCAAAAGGGGAAACGTCCACCCCCCAATACACATTCTCACTGGGGTACCTGAAAGTCCAGATCATGGGAGAAGGATTTGACCTTTCCTGGAGCTCAGACAAATATAAAGAGGTGAGAGAAATACAGGAATAGAGGAACCAGCAGGAAGAGCCCCGTGGGCACTCTTGGTCCCCAGGGAAGCCATTGTTGACTTTGTCTCAGAGGGGTCCATGGGGAGAGATGCCACTAGAACTGGGGGAAGACTACAGGGAGAAGGAAACTTCGAGCTGAACTTTGTAACAATGTCAACTGAACTCAAAGTTTCCTGGACAGAATCTGGGAAAGGGGTGACCCAGGAGAGAAGATACAGCACAGAAGCTGAGGCAGGGGGTAGGCACAAATCCTGAAAGCTGCTTGCTTTCTCAGTGGGGAGGCTTGGAGCCTGAGACAAGTTTTCAGCCCTGCTCACCGGCTGCCTGGAAAAAAACTCAGTGCTATTGGGGGTACATGGTGAAAATGGGACCAGCCTTTCAGGCTCCATTGGAGCTGGGTGAGGTCTGTCACTGCTGGCTTTTCCCACTTCCCTGGCCACCTGTATGATGCAGAAGAGGCAGCCATAATCCCCCTGGGAATACAACTCCACTGGGCTGAGAATCACAACCCCATACCCCACAGGGGCTGAAGCAGGCCCTGCCAAAGGAGAATCTGAGCTAAGACATGCCTAACCCTGCCCTCACCTGAAGATTTTTCTCTACCTGTCCTGGTAGCCAAAGACAAAGAACATAATCTGTTGGGAACTCTATGTCCCAAACCACTGCCTGAGACACCCAAACACTTATCCAAGCAACCCTAGGAAAAGCTTGTATCCTCCCTATACTACTGCAGCTGATGCTGTTTTGAAAGCACCACCTCCTGGCTGGAGGCCAACCAACAGAAAACCAGCATACTAAATAAAAATACAACCAAGGACCCTCACAGACTCCACTTCACTCTGCTGCTACCTCCACAAGAGCAGGTGCTGGTATCCATGGCTGAGAGTCCTGAAAATGGATCACATCACAGGAAATGGATCACATCACAGGACTCTTTGCAGACACTCCCTAGTACAAGCCCAGAGCCCAGTATCTCCACTGGGTGGCTAGACTCAGAAGAGCATTAACAATCACTGCAGTCCAGCTCTCAGGAAGCCCTATCCCTAGGGGAAGAGTGAGAGCACCACATCAAAGGAGCACCCCATGGGACAAAAGAATGTGAACAGCAGCCCTTAAGCCATATATCTTCCCCCTGACATAGTCTACCCAAATGAGAAGGAACCAGAAAAAACAATTCTGGTAATATGATAAAACAAGGTTCTTTAACACCCCCAAAAAAATCACACTAGCTCACCAGCAATGGATCAAAACCAAGAAAAAAAATATCTGAATTGCCAGAAAAAGAATCAGGTCAATTATTAAGCTACTCAAGGAGGCACCAGAGAAAGGTAAATACCAACTTAATGAAATTTTTTAAATGTTAAATATGGATGGAAAAATCCCTAGAGAAATAGATAGCCTAAGTAAAGAAACAATCACAATTTCTGGAAATGAAAAACACACTTAGAGAAATGCAAAATACTTTGGAAAATCTCAGCAATAGAATCAAACAAGTAGAAGAAAGAACTTCAGAGCTCAAAGATGCTTTTGAATTAATCAAATCCAACAATGACAAACAAAAAGGAATTTAAAAAATGAACAAAGCCTCCAAGAATCTGGGATTATGATAAATATTGATAAATTATGATAATTGGTGTACTCAAGGAAGAAGAGAAATCTAAAAGTTTGGAAAATATACTTCAGAAAATAATTGAAGAAAACGTCCTGAGCCTTGATAAAGATCTAGACATCCAAATACAGGAAGCACAAAGAACACCTGGGAAATTCATCACAAAAAGATCATTGCCTAGGCACATACTCATCAGGTAATCTAAAGTCAAGACAAAGGAAAGTATATTAAGAGCTGTGAGGCAAAAGCATCAGGGAACCTATAACGGAAAACCAATCAGATTAATAGCAAATTTTTCAGCAAAAACATAACAAGCTAGAAGGTCCTGGGGTCCTATCTTTAGCCTCCTTGGAAAAAAAAGCAATTATCAGCCAAAAATTTTGTATCCAGCAAAACTAAACTTTGTAAATGAAGGAGATAGTCTTTTTACAATAAATGCTGAGAGAATTCACCAAAACCAAAACAGCACTACAAAAACTCCTAAAAGGAGTTCTAAATCTTGAAATAATTCCTCAAAATACATCAACATAGAACCTCCTTAAAGCATAAATCTCACAGGACCTATAATACAATAATATAAAGAAAAAAAAAACAAGGTATTCAGGCAACAAACAGCATAATGAATAGAAAAGCACCTCACATCTCAACACTAACATTGAATATAAAAGGCCTAAATGCTCCACTTAAAAGATATAGAATGGCAGAATGGGTAAGAATTCACCAACCAAGTACCTGCTGTCTTCAAGAGACTTGCCTAACACATAAGGTCTCACATAAACTCAAGGTAAAGGGATGGAAAAACATATTCCTTGCAAATGGATACCAAAAGTGAGCAGGAGTAGCTATTCTTATATCAGACAAAACAGACTTTAAAGCAACAGCAGTTAAAAAAGACAAAGAGGGACATTATATAACAATGAAAAGACTAGTGTAATGGGAAAATATCACAATCTGAAATATATATGCAACTAACACTGGAGCTCCCAATTATAAAACGATTACTGCTAGACCTAACAAATGAGATAGACATAAACACAATAATAGTGGAAGACTTCAGTACTCCACTGAGAGCACCAGACAGGTCATCAAGACAGAAAGTCAACAAAGAAACAATGGACATAAACTATACCCTAGAGCAAATGGACTTAACAGATATTTACAGAACATTCTACCCAACAACTGCAGAATATACATTTTATTAATCAGCATATGGAACATTATCCATGATAGAACATATGACAGGGCACAAAACAAGTCTCAGTAAATTTAAGAAAATCAAAATTATATCAAGTACTTTCTCAGACCACAGCAGAATAAAATTGTAAATTAACTCCAAAAGGAACCCTCAAAAACCATGAAAATACATGGAAATTAAATAATCTGCTCCTGAATGATCATTGGGTCAACAATGAAATCAAGATGGAAATGAAGTCTGAAAGAGCACAAATAGATAATCTAAGGTCACATCTCATAGAACTAGAGAAACAAGAACAATCCAAACCAAACCCAGCAGAAGAAAAGAAAGAACCAAGATCAGAACAGAACTAAATGAAATTGAAACAAAAAAAAGATAAGCGAAACAAAAGCAGGTTCTTTGAAAATATAAAAGAAATTGATTGACTATTAGTGAGATTAACCAAGAAAAGAAGAGAGAAGATCCAAATAAGCTCAATTAGAAATGAAACAGGAGATATTACAACTGATTCCACAGAAATCATTCAAGACTACTATGAACACTTTTATGTGCACAAATTAGAAAACCTGGAGGAGACAGATAAATTCCTGGAAACATACAACCCTCCTAGATTAAACCAGAAAGATACAGAAACTCTAAACAGACAAATAAAAAGAAGAAAGATTGAAATGGTAATTTTTAAAATTGCCAACAAAAATAAAGTCCAGGACAAAACAGATTCACAGCTGAATTGTATCAGACATTCAAAGAAGAATTGGTACCAATCCTATTGACACTTTTCCAAAAGACACAGAAAGAGGTAACTCTCCCTAAATAATTCTATAAAGGCAGTATCACCCTAATACCAAAACCAGAAAGGACATAACAAAGAAAACTACAGAACAACATCCCTGATGAACACAGATGCCAAAATCTTCAATGAAATACTAGCTAACTGATTCCAACAGCATATCAAAAAGATAATCCACCATGATCAAGTGGGTTTCACACCAGGGATGCAGGGATGGTTTAACATATGTAACTCAATAAAGGTGAAACACCACATAAACAGAATTAAAAACAAAAATCACATGATTATCTCGATAGATGCAGAAAAAGCAGTTGACAAAATCCAGCATCGCTTTATGTTTAAAACCCTCAGCAAAACTGCCATGGAAGGGACATTCCTTAGGTAATAAAAGCCACCTAAACAAACCCACAGACAACATTATAGTGAACAGGAAAAAGTTGAAAGCATTCTGCCTGAGAACTGGAAGAAGACAAGGATGCCCACTTTCACCACTTCCACTCAACATAGTACTGGAAGTCCTAGCCAGGCCAATCAGACAAGATAAAGAAAGAAAGGGCATCCAAGTTAGTAAAGAGGAAGTCAAACTGTCACTGTTCGCTGATGATATGATCATACACCCAGAAAACCCTACAGACTCATCCAAAAAGCTCCTAGAACTGATAAATGAATTCAGCAAAGCTTCAGGATACAAAATTAACGTACATAAAAAATAGCTCTGCTATACACCAACAGCAAGCAGGCTGAAAATCCAATTAAGAATTCAACCCCTTTTACTATCACTGTAAAAAAAAAAATACTTAGAAATATACCTAACCTAGGAAGTGGAGGTAAAAATCTCTACAAGGAAAACTACAAAATACTGCTGAAAGAAATCATAGACAACGCAAATGAAATACATCCCATGCTCATGGATGTATAGAATCAATATTGCAAAATGACCATAGTGCCAAAAATTATCTTACAAATTCAATGCAATTCATATCAAAATACCACCATCATTCTTCACAAAACTAGAAAAAACAATCCTAAAATTCACATGGAACCAAAAAAGAGCCCACCTAGCCAAAGCAAGACTAAACAACAACAACAAAAATCTGGAGGTATCTTAGTACCCAACCTCAAAGTATATCATAAGGCCAAAACAGCATGGTACTGATATAAAAATAGGTACACAGACCAATGGAACAGAATAGGGAACTCAGAAATAAACCCATACACATATAGCCAACCAAACTTTGACAAAGCAAACAAAAACATAAAGTAGGGAGAGGACACCTATGCAACAAATAGTGCTGAGATAATTGGCAAGCCACACGTAGAATAATGAAACTGGATCACCATCTCTCACCCTATACAAAAATCAACTCAAGATGGATCAAATACTTAAATCTAAGACCTAAAACCATAAAAATTCTAGAAGATAACATCAGAAAAACCTTTCTAGACATAGGCTTAGACAAAGATCTCATGACCAAGGATCCAAAAGCAAAAGCAACAAAAACAAAGATAAATAGAAGGATTTAATGAAACTAAAAAGCTTCAGCACAGCAAAAGAAATAATCAGCAGACTAAACAGACAACCGACAGAGTGAGAGAAAATATTTGTAATCTATATATCTAACAAAGGACTAATATCCAGAATCTACAAGGAACTCAAACAAATCAGCAAGAAAACAAACAACCCCATCAAAAAGTGGGCTAAGGACATGAATAGACAATTATCAAAAGATATACAAATCACCAATAAACATATGGAAAAATGTTCAATGTCACTAATGAGCAAGGTAATGCAAATCAAAACTGCAATGTGATACCACCTTACCCCTGCAAGAATGGCCATAATCTAAAAATCAAAAATTAATAAGAAATTGGCGTGGATGTGGTGAAAAGGGAACACTTTTACACTGCTGGTGGGAATGTAAACTAGCACAACTACTATGGAAAACAATGTGAAGAGTCCTTAAAGAACTAAAAGTAAATCTACCATTTGATCCAGCAGTCCCACTACTGGGTATCTACCCAGAGGAAAAGAAGACTTATACAAAAGAGATACTTGTACAGGCACATTTATAGCAACACAATTCACAATTGTTAAAATATGGAACCAGCCCAAATGTCCATCACTCAAGTACATAAAGAAAAGGTGGCATATAAACACCATGGAATAGTACTCAGCCATAAAAAGGAACGAAATAATGGCCTTCACAGCAACCTGGATGAAATTATTCTAACTGAAGTAACTCAGGAATGGAAAAAGCAAACATCGTGTGTTCTCATTCATAAGTAGGAACTAAGATATGAGGACGCAAAGGCATGAGAATAATACAATGGACTTTGGGGACTCAGGGGGAAGGGTGGGAGGAGGGTGAGGGATAAAAAACTACATATTGGGTACAGTGTATGCTGCTTGGGTGATGGGTGCACCAAAGTCTCAGAGACCACCACTAAAAAAATAAATAAATAAAAATTTAAAAATTAAAAACATTTAAAAACTGGATATTTGATATTAAGGAATTATTATTAGTTATGATTTTATATACATGATGTGATTATATATAGAGATACACACACAAAAATGTAAAATATTTATATATATAAAATACTTCAATATATCCTTCTAAAAGACACACTTTATGTATAACAAAAAATGCAAATATAGGTAATATATTTAGGAGTAAGCAGACTAGGTAAACCCTAATTAAGAGATAAAGCCTGATAGTAGAAGAGTGACTTTATGAAAGTAGAAGAAAGAAGAACACAACCTTACCTTACATTTCTGGTGAATTTTTTCAACTTAGCCAGGAAAAAAACAATTTATATGTGTGTGTGTGTATCTGTATGTATGTGTATATATACATATATATGTATGTGTGTGTGTTTATATATGTTTTAGACCATCCCTGTGAATGTTTATATATACATTATACATATATATAATGTGTGTGTATATATGTTTTATATATAAACATTCACAGGGATGGTCTAAAACAGGGGTTGCAAATTTTAGGAGCTATGCAGGCAAAACAAAATCAGTGAAGCAGACTAAAAATAAGAAATTAAGGAGAAAATAGGGAATGATGGGGACTGTCATACCAAACAGTCTTTTGTCCCTTGCTAAAGGCGGCACCAGCTGCTCAGCTCCAGCCAACAGTGAATGTGCTACAACACAGGCCCAGTTTTACCAAATCACATGGATTTTCCAAAGTCAGAAATTCATATTTTTACATGAAATCTTTCTATTTTGAAATACCTGACAATCAATGTAATCTAACTCTTTATTATCTTCATGAGCCCAACAAAATGTATCTGATAGCTTGATCCATCCTCTGTGCTGCCAGTTTGCAACCACTGCTCTAAGAGAAACTTAATATGGCATGGCATGGTGGAAAATAAAGGAGATACATTCTAGCTTTTTCCTGATAACAAAAATTTATTTTGTTAATAGCCACTGAGATGAAAAATGAAGGACTTCACCAGATTCACTGCTACCTTCAGTGTACTTTTTGTGTAAATACATTCTTGAAAGTAAGTTCTTTGTGGACAGTTTATTTACTACTCTCTCTCATTCCAAGGCATGGCTCCACTAAACAAGGCTCTGCTAAATTAATTTGAAAGAGTACAGTCATAAGCTTCAGTTTGAGTAGGTGAGTCAAATGTACCAAAGGTAATTGGCTTTATCTTTAACTTATATAGCCAGTTTGGGAAAAGATACAATACCCCAATGTTAGCTGAGAAATTGTACTGGTTTACTCAGACTTATTTGAGCCCTTCAATCTGTCCTAGTTCTTATACATGGCCATAAAACATTCAACAGAGGAATTAACTGTGGAGGACTGGTGTGTAAGAGACAGAAAAGACTACCAGAGGCCTTTCACCTTAATGCTACTATCTTTTTGATTACTAGGATATGCATTACAGGATGCTAACAGCCTCAAGTATCTTATGCTCCTACTTTCTGTATGGATGCCAAGTTTTATAATTCAAAAGTCACAAAAAAGTAAAGTAAAAATAACAAAAGTTAAATTAACAAAATTAAAATTAATAGAAGTTAATCAAAGTTAAAACAACAAAAAAGTAAAATCCAAGGCCAAAGGAAGCTAACGTGGAGGAAAATGAGAGCTTCTACTCACCAAGTCCAATGAGACATTCACTCACCCAATATTAACTCATGTCTGATAAAAAATTTGCTTACAATCTTATGAGGAAAAATACACAAAATTAAGAATCATATACAAAAATAACTAGAATACAAGAATGTGATAAATATGATTCAAATAAAGCTATATAAAAGTTAACATGAAATAAGAATGCTTCATTATTTAAATTCCCCATAACAATTTTTGCTTTTTGAAAATGAGTAAATAAAACTTGCAAGGCAAAGAGATAGATAGTTTCGGAATTAAGAAATGTAGTTATTCCCTAGTGCATTCAAAGATTGCTTTACTATTCTCATCAGAAGCAGTTTCCTTAGATTCAGAAAACAAACATTAATAGAAAGTGGATTTTAAGCCTTGACTTACTATTTTTAATACTGCAATATTCAAAAGACAAACTTGATTTTTAGGAATTTCATATACAGAAGTATTTTTAAAATTATATTTCCTAGACTATTTCTTCTTCTCAGCACTAAATATTCATAGTACTCAAGGTAGCTGGCAATGATAAACAGCATATGAATTTTAGAACTGAAATCTCTAGGGACCAGAGAATTGTATTGGCCTGCCAGAGAGACAATAGCCAAGTAATAAAAAGAGAAAGAGAGAACAATAAAGGTTAGAAGGAAGGAAGGAAGGGGCCAACGATCTAGGGTTTATTCAGTAGGCCAGTGTCTTTTATTTAACTGGAGCAAGGAAAGAGTACGTAAAGCTTATAGCAGAAAAATTCAGGAACACTACAGCTGAAAAGTTTAAGGATTTTACCTAATTTCTACATTCTTTGAAAAAGAAAGTTCTTGGGTGGAGCCAGATAGCTAAATGGAAGCCTCCATCAATCATCCGCCCCACAGAAACACCAAAAGAACAACTATCCACACAAAAAAGCACCTTAATAAGAACAAAAATCAGGTGAGTGGTCACTGTATCTCGTTTTAACTTCCTATCTATCACTGAAAGAGGTACTGAAGACGGGGAGGAAAAATAGTCTTAAATTGCCTAAGCCACTGCTCCCCCATCCTCTGGCAGAAGCCACATAGCACAGAAAAAGAATCTTTGCACTTGAGGGAGAGAGAAATGCAGTGATTGTGGGACTTTGCATTGGAACTCAGTGCTACCCTGTCACAGCAGAAAGCAACACTGAGCAGAAATCAACCAGCACCCCCAGAAGGAACATTTACACCAGCCCTAGCCAGAGGGTAATTACCCATCGCAGTGGTTAGAACCTGAGTTCCAGCAAGCCTCACCACCATGGACGAAAGGGCTCTGGTGTCCTAAATAAACCTGAAAGGCAGTCTAGGGCACAAGGGCTGTAATTCCTGGGCAAGTCCTGGTGCTATGTTGGGCTCAGAGACAGTGTGAGAAACCAGCCAGGGTAGCCAAAGGAATGCTTGTGCATCCCTCCCCCAACCTCAGGCAGTGCAGCTTACAGCAACAAAAGTGACACCTTCCTTCCTCCAGAGGAGAGGAGAGGGAAGACTCAAGAGGAACTTTCTCTTGCAACTTGGATACCAGCTCAGCCACAGTAGGATAGGGCACCAGACAGAGTCCTGAGACCTCATTCCAGACCACAGCTCCCAAATGACATTTCTAGACATACCCTGGGCAAGAAGGGAACCTGCAGTCTTGAAGGGCAGAGTCCTAGCAGGATGCATCATTTGCTGATTAATGAGCCCTTGGGCCCTGAATAATCAGCAGCTGTATCCAGGCAGTGGGCCTTAGGTGAGAATCAGAACATGCTGGCTTCAGGTGTCACTCAGCACATTCCCAGCTGTGATGGCTATAGGGAGGGACTCCTTCTACTTGAGAAAAGGAGATGGAAGAATAACAGAGATTTGTCTTACACCTAAATACCAACTCAGCCACAATGGGGTACAGTACCAAATGGACCCTTGGAATACGCAAATCCAGGCATACAGAGCACAAGCAGATTCCTAAGGTTTCCAGGACTTAGCTCGCTGATGGCATCTCCAGACCTGCCCGGGAATGGGAGGAACTCACTGCCCTGAAGGGAAGAACACAAACCTTACTGACTCAGCCACCTGCTGATTGTAGAGCCTTAGGGACTTGAGCAAACATAGGCAGTAGCCAGGTAGCGGTTATCGCAGGCCTTTGGTGAGACCCAGGGATATGCTGGCTTCAGGTCTGATCCAGCACAGTCCCAATGGTGGTGGCCACAGGGGTTCTTGTGCCACCCCTCCCTCAGCTCCAGGCATCCCAGTACAGAATGACAGAGAGAGAAAGAGAGACTCTGTTTGTAACAAAATCAGGGAAGAGGGTAAGAATTCTGCCTGGAAATCCAGAAAATTCTTCCATATTTTATCCAAAACAACCAAGATGGTACCTATTGGAATCTGGAAGAGCCACAGCATTACTGGGTTTCAGGAGCCCCTAAATGCACATATAGTTGTAGTAGCCAAAATCTGAGATCACAATACCTAAGTCCCTTCAAATACCTGGAAAACCTTTCAAAGAAGGACAAGAATAAATAAGCTCAGACTGCAAAGACTACAATAAATACCTAACTCTTCAATGCCCATACACCAACGAATGTCTACAAGCATCAAGACAATTCAGGAAGACATGATCTCACACAATGAACTAAATAAGTCACCAGTGACCAATCCTGGAGTCACAGAGATATGTGACCTTTCAGACAGAGAATTCAAAATAGCTGCTTTGAGGAAAGTCAGTAAAATTCAAAACAACACAGAGAAGGAATTCAGAATCCTATCAGATAAATTTAACAAACATATTAAAATAATTAAAAAGTATCAAGCAGAAAATCTGGAGTTGAAAAATAAAATTGGCATACTGAAGAATGCATCAGAATCTCTTAATAACAGAATCGATCACACAGAAAAAAAGAATTAATGAGCTTAAAGGCAGGCTATGTGAAAACACACAGTCAGAGGAGACAAAATAAAAAAGAATTAAACATGTCTACAAGATCTAGAATATAGCCTCAAAGGGCACATCTAAGAGTTATTAGCCTTAAAAAAGAGGTAGAGGCCGGTCGCGGTGGTTCACACCTGTAATCCCAGCACTTTGGGAGGCCAAGGCAGGCAGATCACGAGGTCAGAAGATCGAGACCATCCTGGCTAACACGGTGAAACCTTGTCTCTACTAAAACTACAAAAAATTAGCTGGGCGTGGAGGCGGGTGCCTGTAGTCCCAGCTACTCAGGAGGCTGAGGCAGGAGAATGGCGTGAACCCGGGAGGCTGAGCTTGCAGTGAGCTGAGATCGCGCCACTGCACTCCAGCCTGGGCAACAGAGTGAGACTCTGTCTCAAAAATAAAAGGAGGTAGAGAGCGAGAGAGAGAGAGGAGTAGATAGTTTATCAAAGGGATAATAAAAGAGGATTTCCCAAACCCAGAGAAAGATATCAATATTCAAGTACAAGAAGGTCATAGAAAACCAAGCAGATTTAATCCAAAGAAAATTGTCTCAAAGCATTTAATAATCAAACTCCCAAAGGTCAAGGATAAAGAAAGGAACCTGAAAGCAGCAAGAGAAAAGACACAAATAACATACAATGGCAGCAGACTTTTCAATGGAAACCTTACAGACTAGGAGAGACAAGCACGACATATTTAAAGTGTAGAAGTTAAAAAAAAAAAACCTTTACCCTAGAATAGAGTATCCGGCTAAAATATCCTTAAAACATGAAGGAGAAACAAACAAAGACTCCCAGACAAACAAAAGATGAGGGATAATAATAGCTACAGACATCAACACCCTGCTTTTAGCATTGGACAGACAATCCATATAGAACATCAACAAAGAAACATCAGATGTAATCTGCACTGTAGAACAAACGAACCTAACAGATACTTACAGAACATTTCAACCAATGGCTGCAGAATCCACATTTTCCTCCTTAGCATTTGCCTCATTCTCAAGGACAGACCATATATTAGGACACAAAACAAGTCTTTAAAATTTTTAAAAATAAAATTATATCAAGTATCTTCTCTGAACACAGGGAATAAAACTAGAAGTCAAGAACAAGAGGAATTTTGGAATCTATAGAAACATATGGAAATTAAACACTATGCTTCTGAATGACCAGTGGGTCAATAAAGAAATTAAGAAAGAAATTGAACATTTTCTTAAAACAAATGATAATAAAAACACAACATACCAAAACCTATGGGATATGGCACCAGCAGTACTAAGAGAAGAGTTTAATGCCGTAAGGACCTACATCAAAAAAGTAGAAAAACTTAAAATTAACAACCTAATGATGCATCTTAAATAACTAGAAAATCAAGGGCAAGGCAAACCCAAAATTTATAGAAAAAAATAATAATAAAGATTAAAGAAGAAATATATGAAGTTGAACTGAAGAAAGTAATATAAAAGATAAACAAAACAAAAAAACTTGGCTTTTCGAAAAGATAAACAGAACTGACAAACTTTAGCCAGACTAAGAAAAAAAGACAAATCTCAAATAAATAAAATCAGAGATGAAAAAAGGAGACACTAAAACTGATATGGCAAATATTCAAAGGATCATTAGAGGCTATCATGAGCAACCATATGCCAATCACATGAAAAACCTAGCAGAAATGCACAAATTCCTAGACACATACAACCTATCAAGACTGAACCATGAAAAAATCCAAAACCTAAACAGACCATAACAAGTAATGAGGTAGAAGCCACAATAAAAAGTCCCCAGCAAAGAAAAGCCCAAGACCTGATGGCCTCACTGCTGAATTTTACCAAACATTTAAAGAACTAACACCAATCCTACTCCAACTATTTTGGAAAACAGAAGAGAACGGAATACTTCTAAACTCATTCTATGAGGCCAGTTTTACCCACACAAAGACACATCTAGGAGAAAAAACAACAACAACACTACAGGCTAATATCTGTGATGAACAGAAACTGATGCAAAAATCCTTGACAAAATACTGGCAAACTAATTTTAATAACACATTAAAAAGTTCATTCATCATGACCAAGTGGAATTTATCCCAGCAATGCAAGGATGGTTCAACATATGTAAATCAATCAATATGA
The DNA here is from genome assembly GCF_003255815.1 of Theropithecus gelada. NCBI lineage: Eukaryota > Metazoa > Chordata > Mammalia > Primates > Cercopithecidae > Theropithecus > Theropithecus gelada. Next base: position 77,897,388 of record NC_037668.1, read on the forward strand.
TACATCATATCAACAGAATAAAGGACAAAAACCATGCAATTGTTTCAATTGATGCTGAAAAGAATTTGATAAAATTCAACATCCCTTCATGATAAAAAAAATTTTTTTTAAAACTCAAAAAACTGGATATAGAAGGAATACATCTCAACACAATAAAAAACCTAAAGACAGACCACAGCTAGTATCATGCTGAATAGGGAAAAACTGAAAACCTGTCCTCTGAAATCTGGACACAACAAGGATGCTCACTTTCACCACTATTATTCAACATAGTAATGAAAGTCCTACCCAGAGCAATCAGACAAGAAAAAAAAAAAAAATAAAGGGCATCCAAATTGTAAAGGAAGAAGTCAAATTATTCTTGTTTGTAGATGATCTTATATTTGAAAAAAATCTAAAGACTCCACCAAAAAACTATTAGAACTGATAAACAAAGTTGCAGGGTACAAAATCCACATACAAATACCAGTAGCATTTCTATATGCCAACAATGAACAATCTAAAAAGAAATCAATAAATTAATTCCATTTACAATAGTCACAAATGAAATTAAATACCAAAAAAAATTAACCAAAGAAGTGAAAGCTCTCTACAGTGAAACCTATAAAATACTAATCAAAGAAATTAAAGAGGACATTGAAAAATAAAAAAGATATTCGGCCAGTCGCAGTGGCTCATGCCTGTAATCCCAGCACTTTGGGAGGCCGAGGCGAGTGGATCACAAGGTCAGAAGATCAAAACCATCCTGGCTAACAAGATGAAACCCTGTCTCTATTAAAAATATAAAAAATTAGCCTGGCGTGGTGGTACATGCCTGTTGTCCCAGCTACTTGGGGGCCTGAGGCAGGAGAATCGCTTGAACCCGGGAGGCGGAGGTTGCAGGGAACCAAAACCATGCCACTGCACTCCAGCCTGGGTGATAGAGCAAGACTCCATATCAAAAAAAAAAAACTCAACGTTCATGGATTGGAAGAATCAATATTGTTAAGATTTTCACACTACCCATAGCAATCTACAGATTCATGCAATCTCTATCAAAATACCAATGAGATTCTTCACAGAAATAGAAAAAACAATCCCAAAATTTGTATGGAACCACACATACACAAAACACACACACACACACACACGAGCCAAAGCTATCCTAAAGCAAAAAAAAAAAAACAAAAAACCTGGAGGAATCACATTACCTGATTCCAATTATATGATACAGCTATAGTAACCAAAATAGCATGGTACTGGCATAAAAACAGACACATTGACCAATAGGACAGAATAGAGAACCAGAAACAAATCCACACACATACAATGAAATCATTTTCAACAAAGGTGCCAAGAACATACAACTGGGGAAAGGACAGTTTTTTCAGTAAATGGTGCTAGGAAAACTGAATATCCATATGCAGAAAAATAAAACTAGACCTCTATCTCTTGCCATATACAACAATCAAATCAAAATAGATTCAAGACCTAAATCTAAGAAATCAAACTACAAAACTACTGCAAGAGAACATTGGGGATACTCTCCAAGACACTGGACTGGGCAAAGATTTCTGGAGCAATATCTCACAAGCTCAGCAACCAAAGCAAAAATGGACAAATGGGATCACATCAAGTTAAAAAGCATCTGCAAAGCAAAGGATACAATAAACAAACTTAAGAGACAACTCACAGAATGGGAGAAAATATTTGCAAACTACCCATAACACAGAGAAGAAATTCAGAATCCTATCAGATAAATTTAACAAAAAGATTTGTTAAATTTGTTAATTTGTTAAAGGGATTAATAACCAGAATATATAAGAAACTCAAACAACTCTATAGGAAAAAAAAATCTAATAATCTGATCCAAAAATGGGCAAAAGATTTGAATAGATATTTTTTAAAAGAAGACATCAAAATGGCAAACAGGCATATGAAAAGGTGTTTGACATCATTGATCATTAGAAGAGTGAAAACCAAAACTACAATGATATATCATCTCACCCAGTTAAAATGTCTTATGTCAAAAAGACAGGCAATAACAAATTCCAGAGAGGATATAGAGAAAAGGGAACTCTCATATACTGCTGGTGGGAATGTAAATTAATACAACCACTATTGAGAACTGTTTGGAGGTTCCTCAAGAAACTAAAATTTGAGCTACCTATGATCCAGCAATCCCACTGGGTATATAACCAAAAGAAAGGAAATCAGTATATTGAGGAAATATCTGCACTCCAATGTTTGTTGCAGAATTGTTTACAATAGCTAAGATTTGGAAGCAACCAAAGTGTCCAACAACAGATGAATGGATAAAGAAAATGTGGTACATACACACAATGGAGTACTATTCAGCTAAAAAAGAATGAGATCCTGTCATTTGCAACAACGTGGATGGAACTGGAGATCATTATGCTAAGTGAAATAAACCAGGCACAGAAAGACATATGTCATCACATGTTCTCACTTATATGTGGGATCTACAAATCAAAATAATTGAACTCATGGACATAGAGAGTAGAAGAATGTTTACCAAAGGCTGAGAAAGTTAGTGGGAGGCTGGGGATAGTTAAGGGGTTGAAAAAAAATAGAATGAATAAGACCTACCATAAGACCTGCTATCGTGATAGCCTAATAGGGTGACTATAGTCAATAATAACTTAATTATACATTTTAAAATAATTTAGAGTGTAATTAGATTGTTTGTAACTCAAAGGATAAATGCTTGAGAGGATGGATACCCCATTCTCCTTGATGTGCTTGTTTCATATCTCATGCCTATATCAAAACATCACATGTAACCTAATAAATATATACACCTACTGCATACTCACAATTTTTTTATTTTTTAATAAATAAATAAGAAAAAAATTTAAATTAGCAATATAAGAACATTCAGCTTGCTAGGACGGCAACAAAAGTAATTTATCTATCCTCCTGATAATACTTAATCCTGTTTTTGAAAACCAGTCAAAACTCTTAAGCTTTCAAAATATGTATACGTTCAGAGAAGACCACAATAGGATAAGGATGCTTTTGTCACCCTAAAAACAAGAAGCTCATTCCCAGAGGTTTTAAAGTGTATAGTGTGTTTTCAAGGGTGAGTTGGCAACTTTTGATAACCTAAATGTGAAACTGCATTAAAATTAGATATCTGAAGAAAATTATACTTTATCAGGATCACATGTAAAATTTTCTGAGAACAACTTTTTTGCCAACTTGAAACCACCTGGATAGTAAGAATATACAAATAATACAGGAAAAGAACATGTCCTCGTTTGTTTCCACCAAAAAGTAATTTGACCCTGGAATCATAATTTGGTTCAGTAGTTAGTTACAACACCCATTGTCTCAGAATATAACCACTTCCAATTTCCATTAAAAATATATACAGTACTTCAGTTGTCTATTAAGTCCCTTAATTGAAGAAATTCAATCGAATTAAAGATACACTGATCTAGTCAAAATGTAAAATCTCCCAGAAATAGAAAAGCTCTAATCAGTACAACACAACCCGAAATTAGTCCCAAACTAGCAAATGTGAATTTAAAGGAAGAAACATTCCTCTTTTTTAGGGCTTTATTAAATCAGGTTATAGGAATTAATAAAAAGAGTAAATGAGATCATGAGTCCCTCCTCAAAATATAAGGGTTTCTTTCGTGAAGCTGAGTCCTAGACCATGCCTAGTTTCTGTTATATTGAAGCAAAAGAATCAGTCTCATCAGAGAAAAGAATAAAAAATTACCCACCACTTTCATTAAATCATTTGGTTTTCGTCCAGCTGTATAATATGTGTGATGCAAATTAAAGACCCCACAATTTGATAAACCTAAACTGAGATAAAAGCTTTTTAGTCTTTTATAGGAAAGTTTAAAACATTTACAATTGTTAGTAGGCTGCAAAAAGTTTACTAGCATTTCCCATAATCACTGCTATTCTTGTAGCGGTACATCATTGGTAATGACACTACTAAATTGAGAAGTTACAGTATTACAGCTTAGGAATATATTTCCAATTTTTATTAAAATTATTAAGTTCTTCCTATATGTTTATGACACAGGGACTGATGTTCCATCCAAATAAAATTATAAAATTGTTTTCTTAAAGCACCTGGGGTAGTTACATGACGGGAGAAGATCTTTAAACATGTATAAAGCTGTATATCTAATAGAATGAAAGGTACCAATTAATCCAATTACTTAGTGAAAACAGTTTCTCCTGTACTATATACATTACATATACCTCACAACCCTATTGAATAAAGGACTAGTATCTCCATTTTAAAGATGAAAACTGGGTTAGAGAAACAACTATTACACATTAATTGGTAGAGTTGAATGTTTTAAATCTTATCTTTGTAATTTCAAAATCCATGCCTTATTTATGTCATGCTGTCAACAGAGACAGATACATCCACATGAGGTTTTAAAGGCAGGGCGTGGTGGTGCACGCATGTAATCCCAACACTTTGGGAGGCTGAGGAGGGCAGATCACGAGGTCAAGAGATTGAGACCATTATGGCCAACATGGTGAAACCCTGTCTCTACTGAAAATACAAAAATTAGCTGGGCGTGGTGGCACGCACCCGTAGTCCCAGCTAGTTGGGAGGCTGAGGTAGGAGAATCGCTTGGACCCAGGAGGTGGAGGTTGCAGTGAGCCAAGATCACACCATTGCACTCCAGCCTGCCCGAGTGGGACTCTGTCTCAAAAAGAAAAAAAAAAAAAAAGATAAACAAAACAATTTAGGAGCCAGCATTTGCTTTGAACCTGCTCTAATACAAATGTTATTAGATCAACCCTTTTCACCAAAGTATTCCTACGTTCACAATCAGTTTCCTAAATAGACCTCATAACTAATGAACAGAGGATTTGTTTTGTTTTTTTTTTTTGAGATGGAGTCTTGCTCTGTGCAATGGCGTAGTCTTGGCTTGGCTCACTGCAACCTCCACCTCCCAGGCTCAAGCAATTCTCCTGCCTCAACCTCCTGAGTAGCCGGGACTACAGGTGCACGCCAACACGCCCAGCTACTTTTTGTACTTCTAGTAGAGATGGAGATTCACCATGTTGGCCAGGCTGGTCTTGAACTCCTGACCTCAGGTGATCCACCCACCTTGGCCTCCCAAAGTGCTGGGGTAGGCGTCAGCTACCATGCCCGGCCCAGAGGATTTCTTAATTTGAGCTTCAGGATTTCATACCTTGAAATCATTTCAAATTTTTGTGTGCTTGCACATAGTGCGCATTTCCATGAGGAAGAATGCATTGGTTTTTATCAGTTAATCAAGGGAATCTATGACTCCAGAAATGTTTAAGAATCTGAGGAGAAAGGAAGAAATATAGTCTTTAGCTCTGTTAATAGGTGTGCAATTTTAACAACATTCTAAGTGAGCATTATTCTCTCACCTCCACAACTTTGTGACGCACATGTTGCTTTCTCTGCCCTTCATTCCTTCTCTCCACACTTCTACCTACCACCTCCACTGGGCTAATTCCTTCTCATCATTCAAGACTCAATTAATTTGTCCCTTATTCTAATCTAAGACACCTTCCTGAACTACTACCACTACCCCCAGGCTGTCAGGGAACCATTCTCTGGCCTCAGAATTCTGTGTACAACTCTATGTTGCCCGAATGATAATTTTCTAGCTCTATTTCTCCTCCACTAGGATAGGAGCTCCTTGAAGGCAAGGACTTTTTCTAATACATCTGTGAATTTCCAGAGTTTAGCACAATTCTTGGTGCATACAAGGTATTCAATATAGTTTTGAATGAACAAGTAATTTTAAAAACAAATAAAAACCCTGTGAAACAGAGTGAGACCTTGCCTCTACAAAATATTTAAAAATTAGCTGTGTGTGGTGGCATGTGCCTGTAGTTCCAGCCAGTTGGGAGGCTGAGATGAGACAATCACTTGAGCTGGGAAATCAAGGCTGCAGTGAGCCATGATCATTCCACAGCATTGCAGCCTAGATGACAGTGTATCTCAAAACATAAATATACCCAAAGCAATCCTAAGCAAAAAAAAAAAAAAAACAAAGCCAGAGGCATCATATTACCTGACTTCAAACTATACTACAACACCACAGTAACTAAAACAGCATGGTACTGGTACAAAACAAGACACATAGACTCATGGAACAGAATAGAGGAAGCAGAAATAAAGCTGCACACCTACAACTATCTGGTCTTTGCCAAAGTAGACAAAAACAAGCAATAGGGAAATGACCCCATATTCAATAAACAGTGCTGGGATAACTGGCTAGTCACATGTAGAAGATTGAAACATATACAAAAATCAACTCAAGACGGATTAATGACTTAAATGTAAAACCTAAAACTATAAAAACCCTAAAGAAAACCTAGGAAATACCATTCTGAACATAGGCCCTGGCAAAGATTTGATGATGAAGACATGAAAAGCAATTGCAACAAAAACAAAAATTGACAAGTGTGACCTAATTAAACTAAAAGGCTTTTGCACAGAAAAAGAAACTATCAACAGAGTAATCAGACAACCTACAGAATGGGAAAAAATTTTTGCAAACTATGCATTCAACTAAGGTCTAATATCCAGAATCTATATGGAACTTAAACAAATTAACAGGCTGGGAGCGGTGGCTCACGCCTGTAATCCTAGCACTTTGAGAAGCCAAGGTGGGCAGATCACCTAAGGTCAGGAGTTCCAGACCAGCCTGGCCAACATGGCAAAACCTGTCTCTACTAAAAAACACAAAAATTAGCCAGGCATGGTGGTGTGCGCTTGTAATCCCAGCTACTCAGGAGGCGGAGGCAGGACAATCACTTGAACCCAGGAGGCAGAGGTTGCAGTGAGCCAAGATTGTGCCACTGTACTCCATCTTAGGCGACAAAGTGTGACTTTGTCTCAAAACATAATAATAAATAAAAATAAAAATAACAAAAAGCGGGCAAAGGAGATGAACAGGCACTTCTCAAAAGACATACATGTGGCCAATAAGCATATGAAAAAATGCTCAACACACACATACATGAGGCCAACAAGCATATAATAAATGCTCAACATCACTAATCATTGGAGAAATGCAAATCAAAACCACAGTGAAATACCATTTCACACCAGTCAGAATGGCTATTACTAAAAAGTCAAAAAACAACAGATGCTGGAGAGGCTGCAGAGAAAGGGGAACACATACACATTGCTAATAGGAATCTAAATTAGTTCAGCTGCTGTAGAAAGCACTTTGGAGATTTCTCAAAGAACTTACAACAGAACTACCATTTGATCCAGGAATCCCACTACTGAGTATATACCCAAAGAAATATAAATTGTTCTACCATAAAGACACATGCACACATACATTCATCACCACATTATTCACAATAGCAAAGACAGGTAATCAACCCAAAGCCCATCAACAGTGGACAGGAAAAAGAAGATGTGATATATATATTCCCTGCTCTACAGAAGCCATCACCAAATATTTCCTTACACAAGCAACCACATCTATAATTCTCATGATAGCTATCCTTTCCAATAACCTATCTTCTGGACAATGAACAATAATAAATACTATTAATCAATTTTCATCCTTAATAACGGCCCTAGTAATAAAACTAGGAATAGCCTCCTTTCACTTCTGAGTCCCAGAGGGGACCCAAGGAACCTCTCTAATATCTGGCATACTTCTCCTTACATGACAAAAACTAGCCCTATCTCGATTTCAAATTTTCCCATCAATAAACACGAACATCCTCCTATCACAATCCTATCCATTATAGTGGGTGGTTGAGCAGGACTCAATCAAACACAACTGCGAAAATCCTAGCCTACTCCTCAATTATTATATACATATATACCACAGAATACTATGCATAAAAAAGCCATATAAAGGAATAAGATCATGTCCTTTGCAGCAACGTGGAGCTGGAGGTCATTATACTAACAGAATTAATGCAGGAACAGAAAACCAAGTACCACATGTTCTCATTCATAAGTGGAAGCTAAACACTAATTACACACGGAGACAAAGAAGGGAACAATAGACACCAAGACCTGCTTCAGGGTGGAGAGCAGCAGGAGGGTAAGGATTGAAAAACCACCTATTGGATACTATGCTTATTACCTGGGTGATGAAATAACCTGTACACCAAACCCCACAACATGCAATTTATCCATATAACAAACCTGTGTATGTACCCCCTGAACCTAAAATAAAAGTTGAAATGGAAAAAAAATGAAAATACATAAATACATAAATAAAATAACACAGCCCATACATAGTAATTTCTTCCACAAAGCCATGACACAGAGATTCACCTATTACTCCTGAAAGAAAGACAAGCAAACTATAATTATTGGCAGGCTGTTTTTGATGTTCCCTTCCCCAAGAGATTTATTTCTATAACATTTTTCAAAATCTTTATTTAGGAATTTACAGTCTTATATAAAAGTTTTCAATCCTATATAAAATTTTAGAAGTCCTTTTGCGTTTCATTGTTTTGTTTTCCTTCAGGTGACATGAAAGTACACTTTTTTCCAAGTCTGTTTAGAGACTCAAAAGTATACAACCAATAGTTCTTAAATATATATGACCAATAAAAAACATCTTCCTTTGGAGTTTAAAAAAACAGAAATTTCTTTTATGGATCCCATTAAATAAATGAGGAATATAAAAAGCAAAGATTAGCATATTCCCATATGGTGAACACTATCAATGAATTACTGCAAGCTTTTAAACTTCCAATAATTTTTATAATCAGAAACATCAAATTCATCTAAGAATGAAATTTTGCCTAAATCTATATTAAAATTAATACTCCATTGCTGAAATTTAACACCTAATAAAAATACTCTGAAACTCACATAAAACTGCTATTCTTAAATGACTCAAAGACAAAGCTGTGATTTTGTTTAGAATATGTATGCAAAATATTCACATCCTCTGACTTTCTTAATATATATAGATCTTTAGTATCTTTCATTGAAAGTGACACTGAGCCACGATGCTGAAACTGAAGCAAATTACAACATTCATAGATCTCAGAAATACAGACATTATCCAAAGAGCCTTAGAAGAAACAAGCACATAAACTTTGTCAAAAAATAGCGTTTTCTGTTCCAATACTATTGAGATCTTAATATTAAGTTAAAGCTCACTTATAATATAGAAAATCTAAAAGTGACAAAAATATTTTAAACTTTTGAAAATATTTCCAAAAATGAATAAAATTACGTAAGTCCACAGTCCCTTTTCCAAAATCACAAAATATCTAACTTTGGCACCAAAACTAATTTGATAGCAAAACCCAACCCAATTTATGTGACTCTGTTTATAATTTTTATCCACTTACTGTGAATGTGATATTGATGTGTTTGATTACACCGTACTATCTCATACCCCATTGGGGGTATTATGTAATCGACAGTACATATGCAGTATTGCCTTTCCATAATAAAAAGAAATTTGAGTTCTGAAATATATTTGCATCCAAACCTGCCAGATAAGGGACTGCAGACCTGAATTTCCTCTTCTTTTAAAGGTGATTTTCTACTGTGCCTTTAGGAAAAAAAATATTATCTTTCTCTCTCTGTTTTTCTCTCTCTCTCTGTCTCTCTCTCTCTCTCTCTCACACACACACACACACACACACACACACCAATTAAGATATCATTTCTTTGGGGGTGTAAGACATTGTATACTTTCCATAACTTATCTCTAATTCTCACCTTAAAAGTAGCTGTTATCATCCCCAGTTAACAAATACAGAAACTAAAACAAAAAAGGCTTAACTACTACTTTGTCCAACCACTAACACAAGCTATTAAACAATATTCTCATTTCTAAGGCTTTTTACAATTTCAACATTCTGCCTATAATTGGTTTCAGATTCATATAGAACTGCTTTTTGAAATAGACCCATTTATTTCACAGAGAGTGATTAAGGTCCATTTTAACAGACTGCATCATTTAAAAAAATGTTTGTCTACCAGGGCCTCCACAAAATAACTTGACAAAATAGAAAAACAAATTATTTTACCAGGTAATTAAAATAAAAGCTTTTTTTATAATAGCTGCAACAGAGGGAGAAGAAGCTAAGAAAAAGAAGCAGGTGCAATCTTGCATGAGACTAATACTCCAACATGTAACTAACTGTAAGGTTTTCTTTTTTTTAGTATTGATAATCAAATTTATAGGGAAAAAGAAAAGTCCTGACATTTGTGTCCCCATTTTAAAGCACAAGATTTAAAAGAAGAAACTTCCTTTTGTAAATCTGACCCTCTTACAGAGCTATCTACATGCTCTGTAAAAAGCTTGGATATAAAAAATTTCAAATGTATTGCATATACTTTACATATAAAACCATGTGTAAGGTATTTTAAGTGTCCCTTCATTCCTCCAAGAAATTCCTCAAAATCTACTTCACACAGAGATCGGTCCTATGATACATAGTTCAGGTAACAATTCTACATTCTCCAAAACTTAATGTCTGTCTTTCTTCTGATAGCAAAGCAGTGAAAAACCAATGAAGAAAAAATAGAATTTCTTATATTCATCATTGTACGTTTATATAATTGCTTTTATATGTAAAGTATATGCAATAAATTTGAATTTTTTATATTCAAGCTTCAAGTGAACTAAGGACATAACATTTATTGGACACTTCAAGTACATGATATCTAATATTCACAATTATCCTGCAAATATCATCCCCATTTTACAAATGAGGAAACTGAAGATCAGAAAACTTGAGTCCAACGTCCACATATAATAAGTCACAGAAGTAGGGTTTATACAAGGATCTGAGCCCATTTCTTTCCATTTCACCTTATTAGAATATGCTTAGTTTAGAATATTTCCTGTAAGGCAGGAATTTTCATCATGGCTATGATTTCTTCAGAAAGTGGTATATTGTAATACAAACACAAAGCCAAATAATGAATCTGGATAATATTCAAATTGTCAAAAAAACTAATCTTCCACTAATTATTTGCAGATCTTAATTATGTTGTCAACTTCTCTGTGCCAAAACTTCTCCACATATAAAACACAGAGAAAACCTTAGACAACTTAGAGAGTTGTTATGAGACTGAAGTAAAATGTATAAAACACTTAGTACAATGCATGGTACAAAACAAACACTTCATAAATGTTGGCTATTTCAAGTGAGATAAGAAATTACCAGATGGCCATATTTTGTATCGGGGGACTCCAGCCAGCAATAGCTGCACACGTAATCTAAAACCACTCAATCCTGAAACTGGACAGTGATTTAGTGGTAAAAGACAAGGAGGGTCAATAAAATTCTCTCTCTCAGAAATTTGAATTAAACAAAGACTGAGGCATTTATTCGCCTAAACGACCTGTCTTTTTACCATCACCAGTTTTCTACCGTCAATGTTACCAATGACCTCTCTGTTGCTAAATCTAGTTTTTTAGCCTTCATTTTGTATTGCTTGGCAGTATTCAGTCTACTGAGTATTTCGTTTCTCTTGAAACATTCCTTTGGTTGTGCTCTAATCTCTCCAGTTGAACCTTCTCAGTCTCTTTGGGAGGCACTGAAATACTGCAGCTACTCAACACTTCATCCCAGGCCTCTTCTCCCTCTAGGCAATTTCATCCACACCCATGGCTTGAGTAATTATTTCTATGTCAAAATAATTATCTCTATGCCAGTTTCTACTTTTCTTGTAAATACAACCAGCTTGTCAATCTCTCCACTTATTTGGATGTCCTAAAGATACCTCAATCTCCACATAGTCTAAAACCAAATTCATGATCTTTCCTCTCACACCTACCCAAAGCCCCTTCCAATGCTCCCTATCCCAGTAATGGCACCACTAACTATCCAGTTGCACAAATTAGAAAATGAGAAGTGGTCTTTGATACTTCCTTCTCCATCATCCTCATATTTCACTAAGTCCTATTAATTGTAGCTCCTAAGTATTTCTCAATTCCTTCTCTTCATCTCCACTGCTACCTTCCAAGGTCTCTTTGTATGCACTCTTGTATCCTCTGTACTCTCCTCACTGTAGCTGGTGAAGAGTATATCCTATATCGACTCTTGTATCCTCTGTACTCTCCACATTGTAGCCAGAGTTGTTTTTTAATTATTCTAATCATGGCATGCTTCCATTTAAAAGCCTTCGATGGCTTCCCATTATTCTTAAGATTTCTGACCCAAATTCATATCATAGTCTACAAAATACTGGAAGATCTGGCTTCAGCATACCTCTTCTCTCTTCCCATTGCCCCACATGTACCCACACTTGTCTCCTTTCAGTTCCTTAAACACAGCATAACATGTTTCCACCAGTCTTGGGTTTTTTTGTTGTTGTTTTGTTTTGTTTTGTTTTTTGAGACGGAGTCTCACTCTCTCGCCCAGGCTGGAGTGCAGTGGCGCGATCTTGGCTCACTGCAACCTCTGCCTCCCAGGTTCAAGCGATTCTCCTGCCTCAGCCTCCCAAGTAGCTGGAACTACAGGTGTGTGCCACCACACCTGGCTAATTTTTTGTATTTTTAGTAGAGACGGGGTTTCACCATGTGAGCCAGGATGGTCTTGATCTCCTGACCTTGTGATCCACCCGCCTCGGCCTCCCAAAGTGCTAGGATTACAGGCGTAGTGAGCCACCACGTCCAGCCCTGTCTTGGGTTCTTTGCACATGGTTTTCCTGCTGCCTGGACTACTGTTTGCCCTTTTTTTCAATTATCCAATCCCCATCATATGTCAGCTAAAATATCACTTACAGACAATATTAGTAATTCAGTTATTCATTTAAGAAATATTTATAGAGAACATACTAAACACTTAGTTCTAGACACGTGGTATTGATAAAACAACGCCCTTGTAGAGCTTACATTGTAGTGGAAGGAGACAGGAAATAAGTAATACAAGCAAGTAAATTAAATAGTATGTTCAAAGGCAATAAAAGCTATGAGAAAAAAAGGAAAAAAGGACAAGGTAAGCTAATCCAAAGCAGGGAAATTCCCAGTGCCTAACTTATTGCCTGGCATATAGTTAGCACTCAATAATATTTGTTGAGTGGATGAATGAATAAAGGAATGAGCATGTTCAAGTTATGAGGGAGCTAAAACTATAAAATGAGTATAGGAGCTACTCAATAAAACAGAAATGCCATGAAAGAAAGGGAAATAATGAAGGTCTTGAGAGATAATGGTTCCTTGAACCATTTCTGAGGGTGCCATAGTTTTCAGTTCCATTTTCTGGTGTGTGTATGTACCATAACCACACACACACACACACACACACACACACACACACACCAGGACCGAAGTAATTCAAGTGGATCACTCTTGTAATGATAATACCCGATCAGGACACATATACAAGGTTATGTATACCACTGCCAATACCCATCACACACATATCCCCAAAGCCACTGATTTTCTACCCACACACCCATGTCATTCCATAACATCCAGGTCTTCAGTGGTCAGCCTCATTTAGAGTCAAACTCCCTCCCATATACTCAAAACTGTAAAAACCTTTGCTTTCTTCTATGACCCTGTGAGACACTTAAAGTCAGTATCTCACAAAGCCCAGCCATATGCACAAGAGGTCCCCTCAGGAAGAGGATCCTGGGTCTCCCTTCTTGTCAGTCTCCCTGTCCCTTAAAGGCTATGTTCCACCCACAGAAGTGTGGACATGCACTCCTTTGATTCTGAATGACCTTCAAGATCACTGAACCCACATACTCTCACACTTAGGCTCCAGCCTCCTTTGCTAGGCTCCTAAAGGACTGGGGCTCTGGGTATCCCCTCAAGGCCTCTTGTCTTTTTAAGGACCTATACAAGGATTATTTGCATAAATTTCTCTGTGACCAGGGGTGACCCTGAGGACACCGCACATCCCCAAACACAAATACTCTAACTCTCCTTTCCATGGCACTGTCTGATATTAAAGTAACACACCTTCCACGTATACCTCCCTCTTTAGAGTCAGAGCCTCCTACTCCCACCCCTAGCCCAAATCATGCCCCTTTAGGGATCTCTCCCATGCTCCCACAGGGCTGTGTACACCCTTTCCATGACACGCCTAGCCCTAGGATTAGCCTTCACCACAGGTGATCCCAGGATTAGGGTCCTGTGTCTTCCCTCGGGTCCCAGCCCCTTCCGGGTCCACGCTCTCTCAGAAGTGTGCACACTCCCCCACACTCCCCTCCACCACCCTGACTTCGAGGTCCCTGACCGCCATTCAGAAGGGTACACGCCACCCTTGACCCCTGACCCTGAGGTCATAACCCACCGCGCAAATATACAGCGGCGCCTCCTCAGGAGTAGGACCATGCCCGAGTCCCCTCTTCCCTGAGACCCAGGACAGCCTGGCCGCCTCAGCCTTCCCCAGATCGACCGCCCCCACAGACCTGCTTCAGGCGCCGTCTGGCTCCCCTCCGCCATTTTTGTTGTCCCTCAGCCTCCGAGCCCACGCGAAGACCGCGGGGCAGTAGGGAGCGGGTGGTGGGATCAGTGGGCTGACAGGAGCTCCCTCAGGAAGACGCGGCACGACGGTTGCCAGGGCAACGGGCGGCCGGCGCGCGGGCGGCCAGCGCGCGGCTGAGGGCGGGAGGGACGCCTGGGAGGAGCGTGCGTCCAAGGCCCCGCCCCCGCGGCGCGAGCCCGGGCCTTAGCCGGGACCAGGGCTCCGCGGCGCTGCTCCTCCGCAACCCAGGCACCGCATCCTGGCAAGTGAGCAGGCTCCGCCACCCCTAGAGCGCAGGGGCTAGGTCTGTAGGGATGGCACTTTCCTTCTGGCGACCGGGGTCCTCGTACTGACCGCCCAGACTAGCTAAACTGGCTTTTCTGTGGTTGGTGCTCAACTTTGGGGACTTGGGACAGGTTTCTTGATTTCCCAAAGCTTCTCCCCTTGGCTTGCCTGGGTTACTTGTCTTCAACTGAAATGCACTGAAAACCAACTGTGTGCCCACCCCAGCCCAAACACACAGAGGCCCAAAGGGTTCTGGCTCCTTGCCCCTCCGCGACAGCAGCAACCCTCAACCCCAGAAAAGACTTATCCTTTTGCTGATGTATTTTTCAGTAAATATGGGATGCTCTTTCCCACCTTTCAGTAGTGACACGCCATTATCTTCTAAGATCAAGCTAGAACATTACCTCTCCTGACCAGCTCTGGCCTCCCACAATCCCCTGTATATGCCCTGTATTCCAAATGCTTTATGCATTGTTTGCTTCTCGACCATGAGCTCTCTGATACCTAGGGTTGATCTCTTATCTTTGTATACTCCACAGTGCAGCGTGGTGCATGACACAAAATAGGATGTCAGTCAATGTCTGCTGAATGGAACATGGTGGTAATCTGAAAGGAAGTGAGGTGGAGAGAGTGAAAGACGGAAGGGGGAAAAACGCTAAGAAAAATGTGTTGTTGAGTTGATTGCTTTAGTAGACAACTATTTTTAATCTTGCTGGAGACTCTGAAAAACAGGGCAGAATGTGTGCCTGCCATTGTCCCACTGAAGAACACGGAGGCTGGGGCATTTATGTCCTAATTTCTGTCTCCGTTGGTTGAGGGTTACTCTCCACCTTCCAGCTTGAACTCTCTCACATTTCCTGGTTATGCTTGCCAGGGCTGAGCAGACTTCTAGAGTTTGAGAGAAAGCCTTGAGGCAGAAATGCAGAGACAGACCAGAATGCCTTCTAAGTAAGATACTGGCCACATGCATGGAACTATCCATTCATCTGCATTAAAATCAGGGATAAGAATCTTGTACGGAAAGTTACATGAAAATATCTATCAGAATTATCTCTCACATTTGAACAGTTTAAAATTCACAAGCCATGTCCACACAACTATCAAGATGAATATATATGTGGTTTCCACAGTCCTAATGACACTTATATAAAGGCTGTGAGGGTTGTGGGAATGTCGGTGTCGGAGGAGTCAATAAGGGCTAAGAAGAACAAAAGAACTACATTAAGTATAGGGAGATGGAAAATAAAGAGAAACGTGGGTTCTACTCAGACTGACGTTATAGCTTTATAATCTTGGGCAAATCATTTAAACTCATTGAGCCTCAGTTTCCTCTTCCAACAAACAGACAAAGGTCCTGCCTACCACAAACAGTTGCGCTAAGACACAAATAGGGCGATGAATGAAAATGCATTTGATGAGTATAAATCCAGCCAATAAAAGAATCTAGCATGGTTTAGAATAATTCACTTAAGCAAACATCTCCTATGCCTCTTCTGAGCCAGGCTCTGTGCAGATGCTGAGGATAAAGAGACAAACATAACACTATTAAATTGAACTACATTGGTCAATTTAAATTTTAAGTAAAATTTAGAACTCAGTTATTTAATCAGAGTAGCCACTTTTCAAGTGCTCAATACCTACATGTAGCTACTGGCTACCATGTCGGACAACATATGTATAGAACATTTCCATCACTGCGGAAAGTTTTGTTCATCAAAATTGATAGACAAATGCCTACTGGGCAGAGGAGATGAAAAGCCGGGAAAACCAGCTTGCTGACAGGACCAAGTTCAGTTCTCCTCTATGTCAGCTATTCCTCAGGAAGCAGTGCAGGAGGGAGTATAGACTTCTTCACTACTGCTGGAGTCCTCAGAGACTTCCCTTTTGTTGTGTGAAATAACACAGCATGGGAATTGGGGGGAAAATATCCCCCACATGGGCTCCTGGGAATTGGTTTCCCCATGCTACCATTCATATGTCCCTGGGAGGTCTGTCTCCCCCAGAGACCTCCTGTGATTTCTGTCTCCACAGAAAACACCCACCCACAACAAGGGTGCCTTCTTTCAAGCAAAATATACCCTGTAGGATTCACCCACTCCCTCCATAAACATTTACTAAAATGATACCTTCCATGTGCCTGGCCAGTAAGTTAGATGCAGAATGGAATGAGATACATATTTAATTTATAATCATATTTTTACATGCACAAACTCATTTCATTCTCAGAGCAGCATTATGATATTGGTATTAATATCAGCCTCTTGTACAGAAGACGAAATTGAGGCTCACAGAGTTTAAGTGACTTATACAAAGTTTCAGGCAGAAAGTAGCAGACTCAGGAAAGACTGAAACTATGCTAGGAAATTCATCTATGTTATCTCATGTAATTTTCAGACCAAAAATACCATGCCTTTGAAGTTTACAAACTAACTAGAAAGAAAGGATTAACGTGCACAAATTCAGTTTACAATTAATTTCTAAACAATGTGGTAAGAGCAATGACACAGGCATGCTCAGCAAAATGGAGGAGCACCAAAGAGAGATCCCCCTGATAGGCATCTATAGGCACAGCCCACCAGAAATATTCAAAATAGCCAATCCTAAATGTTTACTCTGCTATACCTTACATTTCTCACAGAAATCCCAATAAAGGCTTTGGCCTAGGATTTCCCCTTGCTCCTGTGTTCTGACATCAAACCAAAACCTGGTGTTTCCCCTGTGACCCTTCATGGCATAAACTTCTTTCCGAGCCTTGTTCTCGTTTACTCCTGTGGCCACACCCACTTAATCATACCACATCCAATATTTATGTTCTTAGGACATGCTTGTTATTCTGCCCTTCAATAAACAGGCTATTGTTGTTTACTCTTTCCATGTAAAATTTTAAATCAGCTTGCCTAATTGCAAAAAACGAAAGAAAGAAAAATAATGTTGCTGTTATTTTATTAGAATTGTGGTAAATTTATAGATTAATTTAGGGAGAAATGACATCTTTATGATACTGAGTTCTTTTATCCAGGTACATGATATGTCTTAAAATCTGTTTAAGTCTTCTATGTCCTTCAGAAATATTTAACAAATAGTTTTGTTTGTTTTTTGTTTGTTTGTTTTGAGACATAATCTCTGTCACTGAGGCTGGAGTGCAGTGGCACGATCTCGGCTCACTGCAACCTCTGCTTCACTGGTTCAAGTGATTCTCCCGCCTCAGCCTGCTGAGTAGCTGGGACTACAAGCATGGACCACCATGCCCAGCTAATTTTTGTATTTTTTTTTTTTAGTAGAATCTGGATTTTACCATGTTGGCCATCTGGTCTCAAACTTCTGACGTCAAGTGATTCGGCCTTCCAAAGTGCTGGGATATGCGTGAGCCACCACACCTGGCCAAAACATTATAATGAGATATTTTATATACATTTTCATACTATGTCTTTAAAATCAGGTTTGTGTTTTACACTCATAGCATGTTTCAATCTGAATTAGCCACATTTCAAGTGCTCAGAAGACACATATGGCCGGCAGCTACCATATTGGAAAGCACAGGTCTAAACACTCTAATTAAAAGGCAGAGATTGACAGAGTGAATTGGGGGAAAAAAAAGAAGCGAGACCTAATTCTATGCTGTATACAAGAAATTCACTATAAATATAAAGGTATATATGGGTTAAAATAAACAGAAGAAAAAACAGACTGTACAAACACTTATCCAAAGAAGGCTAGATTAATATCAAAGTAGACTTCAGAACAGAATATATTGCTAAAAAGTTTAAAGAGGACATCACATAATTATAGAGGTCTTTTCAGCAAGAAGATAGATAACATTATTATTAATAATGAATTACTGAATGCTTATGGTATAAGACCTAAAAATAACATTTTATGCTGCCTTCACATGTAGTAAAAACAGGAGGGCCTGGAATTACCTAACCACAAGTTCTCCTCCCCATTCTTCTCACACAGATAAGGTCCCCAAGTCAAAAACCCTCCTTATCAAACAGATCAGGTATAGTTCCTGATTATCCCTGAGCGGTTTCAGTTCCCTACCAATCCGTAGAAGTATTCAAACAAGCCAATTAAATCCTCCCATAGGAACCAGGGAAGCACTCAACCCTTTTGAAACTACAAAGCCTGCTTCTTACAGCTACTGATTGTTCACTGTGTTCCTGAGTATAACCTCCATTTGGCCCTTTAATGGTGTACAATGTCATCTTCTCCTGGGCTGTGAGTATATGTGACTAATAAACTGCTCTCAATCTCATCTGTCATGTCAGGTGTCATGTATTCAGCCATTCCCATAAGGCCAAGGCAGGAATTTCCCTCACCAATGGGGTGAAAGGGAAGTAATTAATGCTTTCCTCTATAAATCAGGAAGAAGAGAAGGATGTCCACTGTCAACACTTTTATTTAATATTGCACTGGAAGTCCTAGCCAGTAGAATAAGACAAAAATAAAATTCAGATAGACTGAGAAGGAAAATATAAAAATGTCTATATTTACAAAAGACATGTCTATATACTTAGAAAATCCAAAGGAATATACAAAAAGCTATTAGAACTAATAAGTGAGTTTTCTATATGCATATGTCAGTTGCATTTCTATATACTAACAAAAAACAAAACTTCAGGTTAAGAAAATAATACTATTTACAACATAAAAGCACAGATAAATTTAACAAAATATGTGCTAGACTTATACAGTGAAAGCTATAAACTATTTTTGAAAGAAATTGAAGAAGACCTAAATAAATGAAGATATACACCGTGTTCATGGATCAGGAAACAATATTGTTAAGATGTCAATTATCCTGAAACTTATCTATAAGATTCACTATCCAATAAATATCCAATAGCTACATGTAGCTATTTAACTTTATATTAATTAAAATTAAACTAAAATTAAAGTTCTTTGGTCAAACTAGCCAAATTACAAGTTCTTAATAGCCATATATGGCTAGTGGCTACCACATTAAACAAAGCAGATAAAGAATAGTTCTCAGCTGGACACAATGGCTCACACCTGTAATCCCAGCACTTTGGGAGGCCAAGGCAGGTGGACTGCTTGAGCTCAGGAGCTCAAGACCAGCCTGGCCAACATGGCAAAACCCCATTTCTACTAAAAATACAAAAATAAGCCAAACATGGCAGCGCATGCCTGTGGTCCCAGCTACTCAGGAGGCTGAGGTGAGAGGATCACTTGAGACCAGGAAGCAGAGGTTGCAGTGAGCCAAGATCACACCACTGCACCTCAGCCTGGGCAACAGAATGAGATCATCTCAAAATAAATAAATTAATTTAATTTAATTTTTAAAGAAGAATAGTTCCATAATCACCAAAAGTTTCATTGGACAATAGCAATTTATAAATTCAATGCAAGCTCCATCAAAATTCCAGTCATTAAATAACTTTTATAATTAAAAATGACAAGCTAATTTTAAAATGTATATATAAATACAGGAACTAGAAGAGCCAAAACATTTTGTAAAAGAAAAACGTACTAGGCCGGGTGCCTCAGTGGCTCATGCCTATAATCCCAGCACTTTGGGAGGGCGAGGTAGGTGCATCACTTAAGGTCAGGTGTTCAAAACCAGCCTGGCCAACATGGTGAAACTCATCTCTACTAAAAATGCAAAAATTAGCCAGGCATGGCGGCCAGTGCCTACGATCCCAGCTACTTGGGAGGCTGAAGCAGGACTGCTTGAACCCGGGAAGCAGAGGTTGCAGTGAACCAAGATCACACCACTGCACTCCAGCCTGGGCAACAGAGCAAGACTCTGTCTCAAAAGAAAGAACATGCTTAATAATAAATTACTAAATTGGAGGACTTACACTACTTGGTTTCAAGGTTTACTATAATACTACAATAATATAAACAGCATCTGATTTGCATAATCACGTAACATACAGCATATAGACATACTTATAGATCAATAGAACAGAATAGCATCAAGAAAAAGGTCCATACATATATGGTACATTGATTTTTTTGACAAAAGAGCTAGGGTAATCAATGGGGAAAGACAGTTTTTTAAACAAATAGTAGTAGAGCAATTGGTTATCTATATGCAAAAGTAACATGAACTTGGACCAGTACCTTTACCATATACAAATAGTAACTTGAAGTGGATCATAGACCTAAAACTAGAATAAAAACTATAAAACTTTTAGAAGAAAGCATCAACAAACATTTTTGTGACCTTGATTAGGCAGAGTTCATAGGACACAAAAAGCATAACCATAGAAAAAATTGATAAATCAGACCTCATCAAAATTAAAAATTTCTGCTCTTCAACCCAGTATTAAGAAGACAAAGACCAACAACCCAACTATGGACAAAATGGTTGAGCAAGAAGATATGCAAACGGATGATAAGCATGTGAAAAGATGTTCAATATCTTTAGTCATTAGGAAAATGCAAGTTAAAATCACCATAAGATACCACTACCAAACACTATAATGGTTAAAATTTCAAAGACTAAAAATACCAAATATTAATAAGGATGCAGAACAACTAAAACTCTCATATATTGCTGGTGAAAATGCAAACTTGCACAGTTACTTTGGAAAACAGTTTGGCAATTTCTCTCTCTCTCTCTTTTTTTTTTTTTTTTTTTTTTTTTAGATAGTCTCACTCTGTCAGCCAGGCGGGAGTGCAGTGGCACGATTTCGGCTCACTGCAACCTCTGCCTCCCAGGCTCAAGCAATTCTCCTGCCTCAGCCTCCTGAGTAGCTGGGATTACAGGCATGTGCCACTCACATGCCCAGCTAAATTTTGTATTTTTGGTAGAGATGGGGGTTTCACCATGTTGGCCAGGCTGGTCTCGAACTCCTGACCTAAGGTAATCTGCCCTCCTCGGCCTCCCAAAGTGCTGGGATTACAGGCGTGAGCCACTGTGCCTGGCCAGCAATTTCTTATAAAGTTAAACATAGCCTTATGACCTAAAAATTCTATTCCTAATTATGTACTCAAAACACTAAAACCAAGTTGCGGATATAAACATGAGCTAAATAAAAGTGGTAAATCCAACTACCAAGAAAAATGTAAGTGAGGCTGTTGGCCTAACAAGGAAAGGAAGAAAACTTGCAGCAGATGGAGGGACTGTATGTTGGAGCAATAAAGAACTAAGGAGCAGGTAGTTTTATTAACTTTTTTCCCAGACCATATGACTATCTGCAGGGGTCTCCCAGCAATGTTTAGAGGCATAGGAAATTATTTTCATGTTATGGACTGAATGTTTGTGTTCCCCCAAAATTTATATGTTGAAGCTTTCAATGTGATAGCATTTGGAGTTGGAGATTTTGGGAAGTAATTAGGTCATGAAGGTGGAGCCCTCAAGAAGAATAGTACTCTTACAAGGAGAGGCCAGAGAGCTAGCTAGCTATCTTTCTACCATGTGAGGATACAATGAGAAGTTAGCAGTCTGCAGCCTGGAAGAGGTCTTCAGCAGAAGCCAGCCACACCTGCACCTTGATCTTGGAATGCCAGAATTCAGAACTGTGAGAAATAAATTTATGTTGTATATAAGCCACCAGTTTATAGTATTTCTTATAGCAGCCTGAGCGAAAACACTTCATGTAGAGAGAAGATATTTAATACCAAATATTAAAAAGAAAAAATTTAAAGATGAGCATGAGTGAACATAGCTAAGTTAATGAGGAGGGTCTCCTTGATTACATGAACACATATAAGTGCTGGATAAAATGTTAAAATTTTAAAACATGGCTGAATTCAAAAGAAAGGAAAATATTCTGAAGTTACAAGGAAGCTTGAAAGATCATGTTCTTCATTAATACGTTCCATTACCTCCCAGCTTCCCCTATACCAAGCTCTCAGATTCAATCAATAACTTAAAGGCAGCCTAATTTGATGGGCAGAGTATTGTCTCAATGATGGCTGGGGTGGAGTACTATCTGAATGAGTCAGACTTGATATTGACTTGAGGAAACTCACAGCCTAGGGAAAGAGACATTGTAGCAATTTAAAAATGGAGGAACCTGTCTCCTTACTAGCTCCTATCTCTCAATCATGGTAACTCATGCCATCAAAGAGGATGTAATTGACACTGACACCAGTCTTTCTGGGTAGCAAAGAGGAAGAGCCACTGACAGCTGGTTTAGTGTGTTTGAAA
This sequence comes from Theropithecus gelada, assembly GCF_003255815.1. Taxonomy (NCBI): domain Eukaryota; kingdom Metazoa; phylum Chordata; class Mammalia; order Primates; family Cercopithecidae; genus Theropithecus; species Theropithecus gelada. The sequence continues at coordinate 77,920,192 of NC_037668.1, forward strand.
TATAAACCGAGCTCAGGAGAGCACCAACAGCTTCTTAGCACAACAATATCATACTAGGGGCTACTCTTCTGAAAGGAGCAAAGCTAAATGCAACTAATAGAAAGGAAATGCTGTCCTTACTAATTTTTTATTGTCTCCAAGAAATATGAATGCCCAACCCACTGCCTTAGTGAAATGTGATAACTTCTTGGGAAGCAAGTGAGGAAATCAACAGTGATTCATTGATCTTAAAATGGCTGAGAAGGGTAGGAATTGATGGAAAATTGACCCAAACCTGGTATACTGAAAAGGTCAGAGAGGCAGACTGTCCTCCTTTAGAGATAAGGAGCACAGTTCCTAAAGGAGGGAATGAGAACATGGCCCTCACGGATCTGGAAGGAGATGGAGTTAAAGAAGAAAGGTCAGGTAAATTGAGAAGGGAAAGAGGTCCCAAGGATGGAAATCCCCACAGAGGCCACTCTCTTTTTAAAGGCCCAAATCTGAAAAGCTTCCCCTTTTCCATCAAATAGACTGAAAATAGATGGGCTCCATTCTGTTTCTCCCACTCCTTGCTAGAGAGAACTCCTTAAAGAACTTTGTAAACTTCACATAATTCTTCATTTGGATGAGATTAGCAGGACAACGTTGTCCAAGAAGGGCCAGACCTCATTGACCTCCTAGTATCTAGGGACTTAGTGAACATGGGGCTCGCAAAGGCATTATGCCCATATATAAATTTTTTTAATTGGTATATTACACCACATACTGTTTATGCCTTAGTTTCATAACTTAACGTTAATTCATAAGAATTTCTTCATGTCATGAAATATTCTTTGAAAACATTACTCTTGTTGCTATAAAATCATCATAAAGGTGCATCATAACTAATTAAAGCATACCCTTCTTGGATATTTGAGTCCTACTTTTTTTCTGTTGTAAATAATGCTGCAGTGAACATCTTTGTATGTATACCTTTTGTCATCATTTCGTCACTTTCTTGGTTTGCATTTCTGTACATGAGGTCACTGGGTAAGGGGTATGAAGCGTACAAGGCTCTTGAAACGTATTGACAAATTGTCCTCCCCAAAGACCTCATCCCTTTATGTTCCCACTGTCAGAGTATGCAAGTACCTGGCACATGATGCCTTTGTCAACATTCTGCCTGTGATATTACAGGAGAAAATGTTTTATCCAATTAGCCAGGACACATCTGCCCAAATGAAATTTGAGAAGTTTGGTTTAAACATGGAAACATGAAAAAGCTAATTGTACTTATCACAGATGTGACACCTGCAGAAAAAGAGAAAAATTGTTTTCAACGTTTTATTTCTATCAGGAGAGAAGGTTTATAAACCCCAGGCTTCATTTCTCTTTCCGGAAAAGAGTATATGGTATGAATTAGGTATGCTGGATTCTCTGTGGTTAACTGGAGAAACAGATAAAGATCTCCATTTTTCCTCATGTTCATGCCCTTAACTGGTACTTATTTACAGGGTATTTGGAAGAAGACAACGTAGGGCTTGTAAGCCTAGTCTATTTTAATGGCATCAGATGTTTTGATTCTTTAAATTTATTGAAGGATTAAAAGAGTTGGAGCTAAAGGGCTCTGAACACTCATTTTGCTACATCCCCCAGTATCATTCAAATCTTACTTTCTTACTGATGTGACAAAATATTTAAACACACTGAGATTGAAATTCTAGGGAATAAAACAAGGCTGTTGCTGCCTTGTTCAAGGAAGTGAAGACATTTAGACTGAACAGGAGGCCATAGAACCTAAATTATTCCAAATTTTGTATTAGAGTTCTATCGTGGAAATGGAATGACTGTTTCAGAAGAGATTTGTAGATCATGATGTCAGTGAATCTAAATTTTAAGAATTGCTCTTGGAATGCAAACCTTAGGATGTGATCAAATATATATATAAGTATCTCCTCTGTTTTTGTTTTTTGTTTATTTCTTTGTTTGTTTTTTTTGACATGGAGTCTTACTCTTTGCCCAGGCTGCAGTAAGTGGCACCATCTCGGCTCACTGCAACCTCTGCCTCCCAGGTTCAAGCAATTCTCCTGCCTCAGTCTCCCGAGTAGCTGGGATTACAGGCATCCACCACCACGCCCAGCTAATTTTTTTGTATTTTTAGTAGAGACAAGGTTTCACCATGTTGGTCAGGCTGGTCTCGAACTCCTGACCTCAGGTGATCCACCCGCCTTGGCCTCCCAAAATGCTAGGATTACAGATATGAGCCACCATGCCCAGCCTCCTCTATTAGTTTTAAGAGGAGATGATTGATATAAAAGTTAACTATGTCCAGTAGAGTCATAATATCCCTGAAACCATGTAGGCAAGTATATAAATCCCAGAACTACATGGAAATTTATGACTGTGTAATGAAACACTAGGCCATAATTTTTTTATAAAACATTCAAAAAGCAGAATATCACAATTAGTGATATAAATCTGGAATTAGAATGTAGATGTTCTCTGATTTAATACACACAACAATTTTTAAAAATAGTTTAGCCTGCTAAAAACATATATACTCACAAAATAGATCAATGGCAAATACTATGCCTAAAACTGTATGTCTTTTTCCTAACAATAAATGTAATTAATTTTTACAAAATTTTGTCATATGACATCTTAATTCCACATTTTTGAACAACCTAAAGGTTTTACTTTCCATCACTGTATTTAAAAGCATGATACATATAGATAATGTTCTATTATAGGCATTATATAGGTTTGGAGAGCAATAAGTCCAGGTACAAATCCTGGCTCCATCACCCCATAAAGTTCTCTCCTTGACCTTTAAGAACCTACGTAACATGGAGAGGTGTGTCTTTGTGGTCTCACCTCCTACCACGTTCTTCCCCACTCATGATGCTTCAGCTACATAGGCCTCCTTGGGTTCCTCAAGCACCTCAAGCTAGCTTCCCCCTTCACAACCTTCAGTGTTCTCTCTGCTAGAACTACTCTCCCTTCATATCTTCACATCACTTGCTCTCTCACTTCATTAAGGCCTCTTTTCAAATGTCATCTCCTCAAAGAACCCTTCTCTGTCCATTCAATCAAAATAGCTCCCACCTTTGGTTACTCACAATCTCACTAATCTGCTTTTCTTTACTGTCTAAAATCATAAATTCTATTTAATCATTTGTCCATGTATTCATTGGCTTTCTTTCCAACAGTAAGCTCTGTGAGAACAGGAACCTTACCTATTTTGTGCCCTGTTACATATTCCATAGCTCAAACAACTTCTGATACACAGTGAGTGAACATTTAATAAATATTTTAATGAATATTTGAATAAATGAATGAACAAAAAATGATATGGGTTGGGCACGGTGGCTCATGCCTGTAATCCCAGCACTTGGGGAGGCCGAGGTGGGTGGAACATTTGAGGTCAGGAGTTTGGGACAATCTGGCCAACATGGTGAAACCCCATCTCTACTAAAAATACAAAAATTAGCCAGGCGTGGTGTTGGGCTCCTGCAATGTCAGCTACTCAGGAGGCTGAGGCAGGAGAATCGCTCGAGCTGAGGAGGTGAAGGTTGCAGTGAGCTGAGATCGTGCCACTGTACTCCAGCCTGGGCGACAGAGGGAGGCTCTGTCTCAAAAAGAAAAAAAAAAAAAAAAAGTATGATAGGTCCATGTACAGATAATTGGAGAGTACAAAAAAAAAAAAAAAGATCACCTAATTTAAACTTTCAGTTGAAACAGAGTGTAACCAAAGGAGATTTCCCAGAGGAAGGTAAAATGTGAGCTGAGTTTTAAAGGATAATTGGAAGAAAAAGGGGATCCTAGGTCAAAGAAACAGAGATGTAAGGACAGAGGGAAGAAAACACAGCTTAAATACTAACTGCAGGTGATCTGAAATGACTTGACAATAAGTTGAACAGGAAAAAATGGCTTCTCTGTGAGTGGAGAAGTTGAATATAGTCCTAGAAGCTCTATGAATAATTTGAATACCAAAAGCAGTAAAAAACATTGTATTTCTAAAGCCCTCAAAGATGACCAAACTCATGTGGACTTTCTTTCTAACAGAGTTTACAGCAATACAGGAAGTTTAAAATAACATTTATTGGGGAACTCCTCATCTTCAAAATCCTCCGCATGTGCCCTGTTCACCTCCCTCCCATACACACTCTCCAACTAAGATCTGGCAGAAACTCAGGCCAGTCACCCTTTAGGACATCCAACAACATCCATAATTATAAGCCAGCTTCTCTGATGGGATTAGAGACAGATTCTGTATGGTGAGTTCATCTCACAGTAGCTGTATTTAATAATATCCAGTAATTGCTACTGTTACTACCTGTGTCTTGGCAGATGTTTTAAGTGGTAACCTCCTCCCACCCCTCTCCTCTCTCAGGTGCCACACAATAAATTGATTGTTAGAGATACAATTTCTCATGTATATATTTTTAATGCTGCTACAATTGCCAGCTTAACAGCCACATGTTTTCTGAATTTGCGGGCAGGGGGTGGGGGAAGAGTATATGCTTTGTAGCAGGTAAAATGGTCCAAACAAAAAACTATATCCCTGCCCAAGTAGTCTGTAATCCAAAAGCAAGAGTAGGCAAGCTTCAGAACATAGCAGAACAATACCCACACAATACAGGCAGATGGAGTGGCATATGGCCACCACAGCTGGAATATTTTGTAAATGATCCCCAAACCATTGCTAGTCTTTGAACACTTCCCCAGTTCAAAGTACAGAACACCATCTATTATCAACAAACTCCTAAAAGCCAAATGAGATGTTTAAGGTAGCCTTGAGTAAAGGTCATATTCCTAAGTGAGCAGACCTAAAATAGAACGCTTTCTGACATAAAGTAAATTATTACCCATTCACATTACCATCCACCCTCAATGGTAACACATTCTGTACCCTTGTTGTCAGAGGCAAGCACAGTTTATTGACTTTTTGTGATAAGATGCCACTAACCAGTTAACCCAATATTAAATGGATATTTTAGATCAATGTTTTGGGTGGGCAAATAATGGAAAAGGGTGTAGCAATTATTCTCTTGCCTTATATTGACCAACCATTAAAGCCTGGTACTGTTTTTGCCTATTTTGTTTCTAATGTTTAGGAGCAGTAGAGAGGTAAATGGGATATGGTGAAAAGATCATTGAAACTAGGGAGATAAGCTGTAAAATTCTTAGCGGGCCACCTCCTCTTTCTAAGCTCCACTTTTCTTTGCTATAAAATGGGAATAAATAGTTGTATCTCCTTCACTAGACTGTTTTAAAAATTAAGTAAGATGGTATAGGATCATCCAAATGTTAGAAGTTATTGTGTAACATCCATTGTTTCTGTGTTCTTCTGAATTTCTGAGGAAGCTCTTAAATGACCCTACAAGCACTTTTATTTGTTGAGTTTTTTAAAATATGAATTTCCATTTTAGAATAGCTTTAGATTTACAGAAAAATTGTGAAGATAGTATAGAGCATCCATATACCTCACACAGTTTCACCTATTAACATCTTATATTAGTATGGTATCAATTTGTTACAATTAACCATCTAATATTGATGGATTAATAATTTAAGTCCCAATTTTATCACTGTTTTCTTAGTTTTATCTAACATCCTTTTTCTTCTCTAATATCTCATGCAAGATACCACAGCCAACCTTAAATAACTAGATTCAGAAAATATAATTAAGGATAGAGTTTACTTGAACACAAGTATTAAAGGTGGCCACTTGGAAACATTGACTCCAAATGAATGGGGTCGGTTCCCAAGTGGAGAAGTTAAGGTTTCACTTAATAGGCAAAGGCAGAGACATTTTAGCAGGAATACATTTTCCGCATAGATCAGTGCATATATTACAGCAATTTGATTGGTTACAGATTGCTACATTCCGAGGAAGCTTATTACTTCAGAAGGAGGGGCAGTGATCTCAGGGAGTCTTATCTTCGGTGCTGTTTGGTCTTAACGGTTTTTTTTTTTTTGAGACAGAGTCCCACTCTGTCACCCAGGCTGGAGCGCAGTGGTGTGATCACAGCTCACTGCAAGCTCCGTCTCCCGGGTTCAAGCGGATTCTGTTGCCTCAGCCTCCTGAGTAGCTGGGACTACAGGCACATGCCAACACGCTCAGCTAATTTTTGTATTTTTAGTAGAGACAGGGTTTTACCATGTTGGCCAGCCTGGTCTCAAACTCCTGACCTCATGATCCACCCACCTTGGCCTCCCAAAGTGCTGGGATTACAGGCGTGAGCCACCATGCCTGGCCTGGTCTTAACTATTTATGGGGGAAAAAAAGCAGAAGTTGCTACTTCATGTCATGTGACTCAGGCTGCAGAGCCACATCCCTCTCAAGGGTCAGAATAATTTAAAGTTTCAACAGTTTTAAGTATGAATTTTCTATTTCACCCCACATTACATTTAACTGACATGCCTCCATAAGCTACTTTAGCTTGTGACATTTTCTCTGACTTCCCTTGGTTTTGATGACATTAACAGATTTGGGGAGTACTGCTCAAGTTTTTTGTAAGATGCCCCTCTAATGGACTTTGATGTTTCTCTCAAGATTACACTGAGGATATGGGTTTGGGGAAGGAAGATTACAGATGCAAAGTGTCATTTTCATCACATCAAATGAAGGGCACATACTATCAACATGATTTATGACTGTTATTGTTGACCTTGATTACCTGGTTGAGGTAGTATTTTTCAGGCTTCTCCAGTGTAAATTTACCTCTTTCCATATTATATTCTTTGGAGAAAGTCACCATTTGCAGCTCACAATTAAGGAATGATAAGTTATGCTCCCTGTATCTGGTTTTGTTTTTATCAAACAAAAGTAGCATTTCCATGGGGCAGAACTTGCCCACTTGCAATAGAGAGAATATTGGGGCTAAACACTATTTCTAAAGAGTTGGCATAAACTTACTCTTTTGTTAGAAGAAAAACTATAGTAAGAGTTGTTTCCTGTTCCTTGCCTTGAAGATCATAAGCTCCTGCTTTTCCTTTAAGATAATTTTTATCTTAAAGGAAAAAAAAAAGTTTGTTAGGTTTGCCATTGAAAGCTTGAGGGGGCCTCTCTTCTTCGTATACTCCTGTATTTTCCTTCCTTTTACTTTCTTACCAGTATCTTCTTTAAAAGAAGAGCTCATACATTCATTTCTTCTTTTAGAACTTTCCACAATACTACTGCAAATATGTTGTCTGTATAATTTTCTGAGATTAAAAAAATTAGAATCCAAAACTTCTCTCTGAGGGAATATTACCTTTAAAGTTCAGGGAGGCATCAGAATCAAAGCAAAATCTACAATTTACTTCCTTACAACAAATTCTGGGAAGATAAAACTAGTAAGATACAAAAGGAAAAATCCGTTTCAAACTGATAATAAATATGCTGTAATAAGCAGAAAAAGGAAAACATGAGGAAGTCATGAAAAAAGTTACTTTGTTTACAACAGTTGCATTTCCCTAAACCTCAGCAATATTGGGCAGCCAAAATCACTAAATCTTTGTATCTCAAACTTTCCTAAGCAAACTTCAATTCTCAGAATACTAGTCTCTGAGGCAGAATAAAAACACAATAAACATACAAACACACACAGTGAAATCTGACACAAGAAATTTAGAAAAATTAAACTAAGTCATCAATATTTTGTTTGAAAAGAAAGCTGTGTAGAGGTAAGCAACATTTTTCTAACGATAGTCAGGTGAATACACTGTTCTTGTATCTTCTCTAGCAAAAACATACACATATCAGGGAGAGAAATTTAGCACTTGGCTAACAAACCATTGAAACAATTTCTTTTTTAACAACAAAAACAAAACAAAATAAAAACAAAAATCCACCAAGATTAACAGCTTCTTTAGACAAAGGCAATACAGCATAGAAGATAAAATACTACTTTTGGAACTAGAAAGACTTGGGTTTAAATTATAGCTTCTCCACTTACTCACTATATGGTCCTAGATGAGTTATTTAACCTCCCTGAATCTCAGTTTCCTTATTTGTGAAATAGACACATTAGTGCCTACCTTGTGTGTCCTTATTACAATTAGAGATAAGGGAGTTAGAAACATAGCAAACAGTCTAACTGATACATAGCAGGCTCTGAATTAGAGAAAGAGAAGACGCTATCCCTATCTTCACCTGCTTAATAATCTAATAGAAGAAATGGAGATTAACCAAGGAATAGCAAAAATAAATGTACAATTATCAAAATAATAAATTCTACAAAATGACTCAGAATTATTGAGGTATCATGGGAACTACACGGCTGGGAAAAGAAGTGTCTATTCTGTCATGGTGAATGGTAGTTTCATAAATTTTCTTTGTTTTTAGAGTTACCTTGATTTTAAAAATTATAATGTTTAAACAGCTAAGGAACAGATAAGCTGCGAGATATAAATCATAATTTCACTAACTGAATGTATTTTCTCACTTTCTCACAGTTTTTTTCCCTTGGAAACACTGGGAAGGGACATAGGGTGGCATGAGAGAACACTAGATCCCCGTATACTCCTCATGGAGATCCCGCCATTATGCGTTAAAAATAGAAGCTGTTGAATTGGTGAACTGGATGTAGTTAAAGCCCCACTGTAATTAGTGCAGGAGCCCCACAGATTGTTAATGAGGCTGTTTGAATTAGCACCTGCTCCTGCAAGGATCTGTTGTGAGCCCCTTGGCAATCAGGTCCCTTGGGTCAGTAAGAAGGAAATGGGAGTGGAGGGAGGGGTTCCCTGGGCTGTCTTGTAGATGTTTTCTGAGAGTCTCTGAATCAATTTTATTTTATTTATTTTATTGGAATCACTATGTGCAAAAGGCTGGGCCAGATGTTAAAGGAGACGTAAAGGTGAGACACACCACTTTCCCCCCAAGAACTCACACAGAGGGGCAAGACATTTACACAAGTAACAATTCTCCAAAGCATCTATGAAGCAACGCGGTTTAGCAAGAGAACTCTGACCTGGGAGTAAATCATGGTCCTTCTACTTTCTAGCTGTGTGATTTTGCAAAGTTGTGCAATCTTTCAAATCCTCAGTTTCCTTATCTGTAAAATCAGGATTATTGGATATTTATGAGGAATAAATGATAGCCATGAGTGAAGTGGGCAGTGTATCACTGGGTGAATCGTAGGTATTCAATAATTAAATTGACTGCAAAATCAAATAAATGCAAAAATGGAAGAAATACCAATGAAATGCTTTGGAACTCCAATGGAGGAAGGTGTCATATCAGGAAAAACTTTTGGGAGGTGGTATGTGAGATGAACCTTATAGGAGTTGTCTGATTTTAAAAAGAGGCAATGTAGCTGGGGAAAAAGATTCCCAGGGAGAGATGGCATAAGCAAAGGCTTGACAGCAGGAAAATCTGTGACACTCCAACTAGTAGATGTGCTTTTTCCTTAAGTTGTAGTTACATAGACTATAAGTCAGTCTCCAACCTCAAAAAGCTCATAGTCTAGTGGGGAGACAGACACACAACTGAAATTGACAAAGCAATGTGACACCAGTTGTGATACAGGACAGCAAAGGTGCTGTGGGAATCCAGAGGAGGCCCACTTGGATCAGTTGGGCTAGTGCTGACCGTGTGGTATATCAGAAGATGAAGAAGGTGTGCTGAGATTCTAGAGGATGATAGAGAAAATGTTGGGCACATGGCCCATGCTTAGTAGAAGTGCCAGGCATAACATCATGCTAGGCACACAGGATGGGACCTAGGAGGTGAAAAACAGGATGAGAACGAAAACTGAGTTAGTAGCACTGAAAGGATAAGAACAGTGACCAGGGAAGAAGCAGGAATAAGAGAGAAAAATGGCTGAATTCTAGAGCTTAAAGGTGGAGCCATTTAGTACTATAATGAAGCCTGAAATCAGTTGTGAACCTAGGTGGCTGAAATTGAGGAGAAGGGAGTCATTGGAGATTAAGAGCACAAAGATTACTGGCAGTAAGCAACTTGAAATATCACTGTTGTCTGATGATGACCCAGAAGGCAGAGATACAAGGAAGCCTATGTGGAAAAGAAAAAGTCAATAAGCCAAGTCTAAAAATCACTCCAAAAGAAGGAATTGTGTCCTGAAGGGCAATAGATGGCTTTGGTATTTGAAATGTGCTAGCTACTGACTGCTGAGCACCAGTTTTATGCCAGGCACTTTAGATTCATTATGGTATCTCCAATTGTGTTGGTTAGGATATTGGTTAGGTTGCTGTGAAAGGAAGGTCCAAAATAACTGTGACCAAAATAAGACAGAAGCTTATTCCTCTGTCATGTAAAAGTCTGGGTATGTGGTCCATGGCTGCTATGACAACACACATAATCATCAAGGTTTCAAAGGCTTTCTGTTTTTTTGTCCTGCCAGTTTCTATCTCAGCTCCCACCATTACAGTTCCATGACATCTGCATTCCTGTTAGATGAAAGGGCAGTAGATAGCATGGCCCAGAATCACTAAGAGTGACCAACATTCAAGGGTAGGAGGATTAGATTCCCCTCCTGATAAGGGAGTGACAAGGTCACAATGCTGAAGAGCAGGTGGGTAGGAAGATACTGTTGTAGCCATATTTAGAAAATACAATCTGCCACACATGACAATAAATGACCTTTAACAGAATGCAGCTCTGCTTAATGAATATGAATAATCTTCAGACCAAATGGCCATGAATAATATTGATTCCATTTACTCATTTCACTCCATTTAATCCATAGAATAACCCTGTAAGGTCAGTTTAATCACACTCCCATTTTATAGATAAAGGAAGTAGGTATCTTGCCCAAGATCCCCAAGGCAGTTGTGGAGCTGGGATTTGAACCCCAACCTGTTTGACTCTCAAGCTGGAATTCTTTGCTGGCATGACACAGCCTCTCATGAAGCTTGACATCCAGAAAGAATACAACAGAAAAGAAATATTTGCCTTGCTTATCACAAGGACTCAATAAATATTTGTTGAATTGAACTAAATTAGATCAAACTCCTACAGTGGAATCTTAGGAACAAAATCTGAAAGATGTATGTTAAAGTCAGCTATGACAGAAGTAGAGTAAATCCTCACTTAACATCATCAATAGTTTCTTGGAAATTGCAACTTTAAGTGAAATGACATATAAGGAAATGAATTTGGCCATAGGCTAATTGATGCAAACAAGGATTTCATTCCTACAGCATATTTCTGGTCACAAAAACATCACTAAACTTCTGAATAAAGACTGAAACACTTCTAATATTAAAAATTGAAACAAATGTGAACTACACATACATTTAAGAAAGGTTAATAAAAACAAATAAGATAATTATTTACCCATTTTTTCCAGTTCAAGGTCGCAGGTGGCTGGAGCCTTTCCCGGCAGCTCAGGGTGCAAGGCGGGAAGTAGTCCTGGATAGGATGCCATTCCCTCATAGGTCTATGCACACACACACCCCCACACTCACTCACACTGGGACCATTTATACATGCCAATTCACTCAACATGAACAGCTTTGGGATGTGGAAGGAAACCGGGGTACCTGGAGAAAACCCATGCAGACATAGGGAGAATATCAAAGTCCACATGGACAGTGGACCCAACTGGGAGTCAATTTTTTTTTCTCATCAATGTTATAATAAAATGACATCGAATGAAATGACATTATTCGAGGACCTGCTATACATGAACCAGCTAATAAAGCAAGTTCTCTGTGAATGCTGTTTTTTCATTTACCGGTATCCACAGAAAAAATACTTCTTAAAAATACGTATTTCCATTCTAAAAGGATTTAAGGGATGTGTGTTAGATTAGAAATGCCAGTAAAATGAAATAGTACTCAGAGATTTTGGTTGTCAGCATGTTGGAAATGCCCAGTGAATGGTAGCCATAGCCAGCTGGGTTCTGTTTGTGGATCTGCTTCTCACAAGCGGTGTGAATTTGAGCAGATCACTGAGCTTCTTTAGACCTGACTTTCCTCAGTAAAATGAGAAGGATAATACCAACAATTTCTAAGGTCCTTTCCAGCACTAAAACCTACATGAAGACTGAGTACTCTTTCTCTTATCATTTCCTGCATATCATGATTGGCCCAGTTATTTTCTACTACAAAGCAATTAATTATCTAGTCTATTAAGTGCAAACGACAACTGTTAACGAGCAACTAAGAATAGTTAAAACTGTGAGAGCAAAGGATCTAATCAAATGTTTCTGAACATATGCTCATGGGCTTACTTGAGAATAGCACTTATTCACTGTTCACATTAAAATCTCGGGATGAAATATTAGAGATTGCACAAATTTTGTTATATCCATAACAGTCAATAAAAGTATTATACAATGTAACTTTACTCTGACAGTGGAATACATTTACTTCACAGCCATGTAATGTAGATCTTTTTAAAAAGTACCTCATCATGCTTTGATGTTCAGTTTTTCTAACTCCTGCTTCCTTAAAGTTCAATACTGGAATCGTTTTGGTTCCCACTCCACCCCCAACCCGCTCAAAACTATCCCAATAACCACCATCCACCCACCCCCACATATAAACATACACAAGGCCAAGCTGCTTTGGATGCTCCTGCTCTGCACTCTAGAAGTCCCTCTTGCTTCCTTCTGTGTTGGTACTTGTTACACTGTATTGTCATTGTCTGTCATTTCCTCATCTACAGTCTCCTCAAGCTGTGATCATCTCAAGAACAGAAGACAACTCTACTGCCAGGGCTTAGAGTGAAGCGTGGTCTTAGTAGGTGCTCAATGAATTCTTGTTAAATGACTGCAGTTCCTTTGTTCCCCCTTAGGAGATGTTGAAATGAATACAAGGCATGTTCTATCTTATGTCAAGTTCCCAAATTCTTCAAATATCCATAATTTCACATAAGCCAATTCTTATGTTGGTGTGCATAGTTGGAGTTTGTTTTGAATGTGCCCAATGCAGAGTTGAAAGGGGAAAGAGAAGCAACTAGTATTAAGCAGCTACTTTACATATTTTTTCCAATAACATTAAAAATCGTCATCTTCATAATAACCTATAAGGTAAGTACTATTATTTCTATTAAATACAAACTGAGGATCAGAGAGAAAAAGGAACTTGCCAGGTATCATGGTATCATGCAGCTCCTGAATAACAGAGGTGGAATTCGTCTGACTCTAATAGTACACAGCACTCCACAAGGAGGAACAGGGCTAGGGGTGTGGGTGGAGACTCACTCTCACGCTCTGAAACCTGTCTTTTAAAATCGACCTGTCCCCTACATCTATGCTTACTAACCCTGAATTTTAGCTCTTTACATGTCGGTTCAGCAACAAGTGCTCCCCACCATAACTAATACCTCTATTCCTCACTACTCATTATTTGGGCCATGGATTTTTATATGGATGCCATTGTTAAGTTGTTCTCATTAAGAGAGAAATAGGGCGGGACAGGGGAGGGGTGTGACAAATCAAATCCTCAGGTCAGATCAATCAGATTAACAAAGAAGCACAGCTGCTCTTATAATTAAGGTGCACAATGAGCTGGTAATGCCTTTGTGTAAAGATTTGGGACTTTTAAAGAAAAATAACATTGTCCTTAATACAGGAATTGCCTTTCTAAGGAAGAAAGTAAGTTTCCATGCTCTTACTGATTGCTTTGTTACATGAAGTTGACTATTCTAGAGCCACAATATGACTAGTAATTGTAAAACTGTAGATTTTACACTTTTACAAATTTGGGCAAAATGATCACAGATACTATTTATGGTTTGTATTGGGAAGGAACATAAATTAACAATTTGCTTTGGAGATTTTTAACATAATTCCAAAACACTTACTTTAAAATAGTTAATACTATGCTGATAAAGTTAATATTTTAATTATGTACATACATGTATACAGTCATATACATACCTGAGTTAGCCTAACAATTTTTTCAACTGATGAGAAACTTTTTTTCCTATTACATGGTTCTTAATTCTATGATGATGTACCCTTTTGATAAAATTTTTCATAAGTGGTATTACCTTAATATATTTGATTCCTAGACCTTTCTTAGATTACTTCTGAAATATCAATAAGATAAACAGAAATTATAAGATTGGAGATGTATTTTTAAAGTCTCTATGTGGAGTTTTTCAATTGTTTTTGAAAGAGCTAATAAATCCAGAGAATAGATTAAATCATTGAATATAACAAATAAAATGTACAGTAAAGTCCTATGTATGCCAGATTTTTTATTTTGAAGACTTCGTTGCTGAGCTGATTTTGGAAAAGTTAAAGATGAAAGAATTAATCTTTATATGTCTTGTGTCTGGATTTAACTTCCATTTTAGTAATATGAGCATATGTAAATGCTACATGGGTTTCTTTTAAATGGGGACAGCTTCCCACTATGAATTATGACAGGTCATACATTTACATAACCTTTTAGTGTTAAATAACATTATGTTTATATATCAATATAAGGAACACATACTAAAATCTTTATATTAGAATGTGACAAAGAACTTAAAATTTGTTTAATTTGTGATCATTTTTACCAGGGACTGTTCTTAATGCTTTCTGTTTGTTAACTTATTTAATCCTCAGAACAAACCCCATGAAGACAGCTCTGATATTATGCCTATCTTACAGATGAGAAAACTGAGGCACAAAGAGGTTAAGTACCTCACCCAGCATCACAGAGTCACTAAGTGGTAGAGTTGTGAATCAAACCAAGACAGGCTTTAGAGCCCATGCCGTTATCCACCACACTAAACAGCCAAATTAGAATCCCTGTAGAGGTGATTTAAGTAATAAGATGGTTATAAAGAGCAAAACTTGCTACAGGGTTGTGTCTAAATCATTAAAAACAATAGTGTGCATCCATTTTTTGTACATATGCCTACCAGTGTTAGGCTACGTGCTTTAAATGATCCCTCGCATTTAATCCTCACAACCACACTATGATATGTAAATTTAGGCAACTTACTTAACTTTCCTATTTAAGTCTCAGTTTCCTCATCAGCTGACATGGGGAAGATATTCTAGAGTGATTAGCACAGTATCTAGCACAAAGTAAAGTCTTAATAAATGCCAGCTGTTAATATCATTACTGTTTTTAGGCTTTAGAAAGATCAAGCAGCTTGTTCAAGATGACATATCTTAAAGAGGAAAGAACTAAGATTTGAACTTAGATTTGATCAATACCCTAACTACAGTGGTTAAGACTATATTCTTTACTATGCTAAACTGCACTGAATTTTTGCCTGCTGGCCTTTGCCACAATGCTTTGCTCATTGTAGGTATTTTGATAATAATTAGAGATAGTGATACATTAAAACTAATCTGTTTTATTTTAATTCTAAAATAATAAACATTTACTACTGTTTTTTTTTTAAAAAAACACAGGCAAAAGGGAAATATAGATCATGCATAATCTCACCTTCCAAAATAACCAGTTACCCTTTCAAAAAACAGGATGATTCTGAAGATACAATTTTGTGAACTGCTTTTCTCACTTTGAAATATATTGTGAACATCTTTTCATGTTGATATTCATCAACTGTATCATTCCTAATGTCTCCAGAATATTCCATTGTATGATCAGTCCCCTTTATTGACTGATGTGAAAAATTAGTCAACAAAGATGTTCACAATATCATGTTGACTAATAGAAAAGTTATAAATAATATTTATAATTTTTCCATATTTCAAAGAACGCTACAGCAAATAATCATAGAGTCAAATCTTTGAACATGTTAATGATTATTTCCTTAAAATAAATTTATAAAAGTGGAACTACTGGATCAAAGGATTTGAGTTAGCAGAATTTTGAGTTGGTATATCCCCAACTGCTCAGGAACAAAATTCCTTTGTATTACATAACCAAAGAAGATTGTAGGAAAAAAGTTCTTATAGCCATCAGTGATTGTTCAATTTTAAGGCTGCTCTAAGAAACTTGAATTGCATGAGATAGTCCATGGAAAGTGCATAGCGCTTGGCATAGTGTCAATAACATAGCGATTATTACAATGAAACCATCATCAAATTTGTTCCATTTGTCATCCAAAATCTTTTTGCTACCTAGGATTCCTCTTTAGTTTGTTTGGGCCTATCTGAAGTTCTGAATCTTGCTCAAGTCTTAAAAACAGGGAAAGCTTGAGAATGCTGAGAATTGTGAGGTAAAGCAATAGGCTAGGGGTCAGGAGAACTTTTATAATTTTTCCTCCTGATTCTTTTGTAATCTGGGGCAGGTCTTTTCTGGACCTCAGAGCCTCCACCTATAAAGAGACACTGGATAAGATGATCTCTTTACTATTTCCATTCTAACTCTTGATACGAAGCTTACTTTAGCCCAATAATTTTTACTGATACCTGTACTTCCTGTATTTTGAATCAAGTTAGAATAGCGGCCATTCTCAACAATTCAACTGTGAGTTTCTCAGCCCTAGGAGTGGACTTTTATGAAGGTCAAGGAGGGCCAAAGAAGCTACTTTTTCCATTTTTCATGATCATCCCATTACCTACCACAGAACTAATGTTGTGTTATTCAAGCATCTAGCGTGGTTTAAAAGGCCACAGAGTAATGGAAGGGCCAGTAACTATTTTTACCTGAAATCAGAACTCACAAAGGACTTTGGCATTTCGTTTGGGTCAACTGTTTCCATTTCTCACTTTACTTTGGACATATCTTAGACACCAAACAGCCAAACATGACTTGAAGGATCTACTTAAGGTGTCTACATTCCCTGCCAAAGACAAGCCACCTTCTTCATGCTCCCCTCCCCAAAGGGTAAGATTTATTCTAAGGGTTCTGAATTGGTCACATTTATAAACCCCCTGGGCCCGGCACAGCAATTAACATTGGTCCAAACGGTGTCAGTGAACTTTAGCTTCAAAGAAGCTACCTCATTTAAAATTTAAGCAGACCACAGGTAGCAGCATTGGAGGAAAGAGAGGAGACTTTCTCCTTCAACATTTTGAGCACACTGGAATGCCAACCCCCGAGGTAGGCGCCAGGGCCACCACAGGAACCTGACTCGCAGGAGTCATCCTCCGTCTCTACGCGAAGCTCCCCCTCGAGGTGGCCAGGGGGTGGCGGCGGCGACGGTGGCGGAGCCGCAGAGCGAGCTAGAGAGCTAGCGCAGTGAGACTCTGCGGACGTCTTCCCGCCAGCTGTGCCCCACCCAGCCCAGCCTCCGCCGCCTCGGGCCGAATCGCCCGGCGGGGAAGATGCGCCTCAAGAACCAGGTAGAAGCGCCTCGGCGCAGGCCCCACACCCCCGACTCCGCCCGCCCTCTGTTACGGACGCCCGCCGGGCCACGTGGTCGCGACTGGCTTCTCCCAGCGGCCAGCCTGGCCACCCTGACTCCCAGGGAGGGGGAGAGGGCCCTTGCAAGAGGATCCTGCCCCCGCGCTGCCCAGACCCGAGGGCTCCTGGCGACACTATCCGCCGCCCATCTGGCGGCTCTGGCCCCTCAGGTCCGGGTCACACCCCGGCCGGCCTCCTGAGACTTCCCGGCCCCAGGGGAGACAACCGAAACTTGGGTTGACACGCGTCCCCTCCCCGGCGACAGTCGACCCCACAGCAGCCCCGCGCCACTCCTCTCTGCGCCTTTTCGGAGTTGTCCTCGAGGTGGCTTTGTTGAACGTACTGGTGGCGCCAAAAAGTCCAGGCAGCTTCGGGCCATCAGGGCCCCGAGGCGCTGGGCGCGCCGGCTTGGATCCTCAGAGGTTCCCTCTGTGTGACTTTCGCTAATTGTCACACAGGGAGGGCAGCACCCTCCCCTGTCTTTCCTCTATTACACCCCGCTGTGGACGTGGGACTTGGGTTTTTCTAGACGAGATTAGGAAGGCGCCTGTGTTACACTAAGCAGTGCTCATGTTTAGCTGAGGAAGAAGGAGGCTCACGTATTCGTAGGGTGTACCTGTGTGTGTTGTAATTGTTGTCTCTCTTTGGGCTGGGGCTGTCATACATGGAGGATTTAGTAAACACAGGTCTTGAAGTCTTGAACTTGCTGGAGACTCATTTGTTTCTACCAGGAGAGAACCTCCCCTCCCCCAACATATGTTAAGGGACTTCAGGAGACCACAGGGAAACCGAGGGGAGGGACTTCTAGAAAACAACTCCAGGTTTGGGGAAAATGAGTCATATTGATTCCCAAGCTGTTAGCCAATACCACTCAAGGGTGATAATTCTCATAGAATCTTCCCACTGGGGACTTAAATACCCGGCTCCACAACAGTTTGTTGAGAGCTCTGTGGTTCCTTTAAGCCTATCCATGCCCCTTACCTAAATGCTTTAACTTAGTAGAGCTCCTTGAAGAAGCTGCCTCACATTATCCTCCTGCGTTTGTGCGCCTAGCTTTTAATATTTTATAATACTTGCAAATTGACACTGAACAAGCTTTAACCTCCGTCATTTCAGAATAAGTTTGATGTTTTAAGTGAGATGTGAATGGAACTCCATTCATGAGGGAAGTAGTCTGTGTGAAGTGTTTTGTAAATGTGAGTGGGTTGAGTTTAAAACACTGAATAAAATTAACGTAACAAGGAATCAAAAGGTTCAATCCAGATGTTTGCCTCCTTGTTTCCTCAATAAAGTGACAGTAAAATACTGCATGACACCACTTGCTTCCTTAATAAAGTGACAGTACGATGCTGCGCAGCACCTCTCCTTTCAGTTCTTAGGTAGGGTAGACTGTGGCACTGTGGCTTATGGGGTCGACCATGAGCAAGTGGATGGTTGGATTCCTTCCATTCATTTTTTAAAGCACTAACAAAATCCTGGGGCCGATGGGGTTGTGACCCACCCACCTATACAGAGGATTTTCCCCCTCTTCTAACTACTCTAGAAATATATGAGGGATTTACATGCAGGTTTTCAGTTGAAGAACTTGTAGGTAATCCTCTTTAGTTATCATTAGTATTAGCCTCTGAAACCTTTGCTTGCTGGTTAAGATAACGTATTTGGGTGTGGATTGTAATAGAGGTGGAGTTGTGAGTTAGAGCTGGTGGCCTTGCTAATTCCTCTACTTACTGTGTGTTTTGGGTCGACAGAAAACTCCTTAGCATTTGTGTAAGTGCAATATAGTTTAGCACGAGAGATTTTACATTAGATATTCTTGGTTCCAGTCTGACCTCAACACTCAGTAGTTATGTGATTTTGCATAATTAAATTTTTGGTCCTTCCCCCCACATTTTTCGCCATAGACACAGGGGTTAATACCAACCTGGTAAAGTTGATATGAAAATTAATAGAAAATTATATATGTACAGTGCCTGCCATGTGGGCACTCGGTAAGTACTGCTATTATCAACCAAACATAAACAGTAGCTATTACCACCGCTGCTACTACATTGCTTAAAAATGGCTCCCTGTAGTTGGGGAGGGAGATTTGGCTACAGAGGGACAGGAGGGAGCTCACTGGGGTGACTGAAGTATGCTTTATCTTGATTGGGGTATTGGTTACAAAGGTGTATCCATTTGTCAAAACTCATCAAACTGAGCCTTTAAGATCTGGGCATTTAATTTTATGTGCATTATATATCAATAAAGTTCATGTTTAAAATTAACCTCCAAATGTGTTAAGTACATGCCTTTGGGAGGCCTAATTCTGCATAATAGTATACCTTCTTCATAAGTTTATCCTGAGCCGCAGGAAAGTCAGAGAAAGTGCTTTAATTTTTCAGGTTGATGTCAGGAGTGATGGTCCATGGAAAAAAATGATTGTCTTGTGCCAAGATTATATTTAATTTGGTACTAGTCTTCATTAGTAGCTTAAAAAAAATTGAAATGTTTTATTTGATCCAGTACTGCTCATTTGCATAATATGATAATGGATATGATAATATCCATCCAGTATTCACAGTTCCTGAAAAATCATAGTGATTTTGCATCCCTTTTCCTGCTTTCAGTAAATTCTATGCATTGTTTTAGTTAAGTGAAATATGTAAAGTGTGTTTAGCACAGTACCAGGCACATGGTAAATACCAATACATGCTAATTGTTAGTGTTTAAACTGATGTATTCAAATTCATCTTTTTTATAGGACAGAATCAACACTATATAGATTATAATATCAATCTATCATAAATATGCTGTGAAAAGTTTTTGAGGTAGAAACAAACCAAAAATTATTAATAAAATGTTGTAAAACTAAAATCTCACTTATCCAAACTTAGTGGTCATGAACTTTTTACAACATTATGTGTTATATGATGGAAGCAGAAACTTTTCTCAAAAGCAAACATATATCCACAAACAGTATGTTAACTCATTTACTCAGAGGCAAGCTCCTCACACATTCCCTCAAGCCTTTTTATTTTTACTTCAGACATAGTTCTAATATGTTTAGTTCCTTAGTTTCTCAGCCTATAGTAGTTTAGAAACCTTGCTAAATACAAGTTTCAAGAAATATTGGCTGAATGTGTGGGGTGAACAAATTGTAAAGATAAGACATGAGAAATCAGTCTTAATCTTGGGTCAAAGTAAAACTTGATTTAGGGTACTGAATAGTATTGCTGAATTATTTGAAATTTTAATTTTTATTCTTTAAAAGAGTTAAATTGTATATTCTCTCTAGAAAGTGGGGTAGTGTATAGTGATGTATTTTAGAAACATTTCCATCTGAAAGGATTAGATTACAAACTTTGTTTTGTCAAGGGCAAGCTTCAGTTATCTGGATATCTTAATGTGGAATGACTTACTCACTCATGGTACTGCATAAATGAGGCATCTATCAACTTGTGATTTTTTTTATTGGGAACTGGATTTTTATAATTAATTTCATCTTTTGATAGAACAACATGATGAGGTAAATCATACATAGAGTATTAGTTTGCTGGGGCTGCCATGACAAATATCACAGACTGGGAGGCTTAAACAACACAAATTTACTTCCTCACAGTTCTGGAGGCTAGAAGTTCAAGGTGAAGGTGTTAGCAGGGCTGTTATTCTGAGATCTGTCTCCTTGGCTTGTAAGATGGCTGTCTTGTCTGTCTCTTCATATGTTCTTTGCTCTGCGGCCTAATATCTTCTTTAAGAATACCAGTCCTATTGGATTAGACCTCTTTTTACCTTAATTACTTTTTTAAAGGCCCTATATGAAAATCCAGTCACATCCAG
Organism: Theropithecus gelada; assembly: GCF_003255815.1. Classification (NCBI taxonomy): domain Eukaryota; kingdom Metazoa; phylum Chordata; class Mammalia; order Primates; family Cercopithecidae; genus Theropithecus; species Theropithecus gelada. The sequence goes on from NC_037668.1 coordinate 77,941,183, forward strand.
AGATACTGGGGGTTAGCACTTCAACATATGAGTTTGAAGGGACTTAATTTAGCCAGTAACACATGGTATTTAGTAAAAAGCTGTATTGATTCTTTCAAAATAATTCAGCATGCAGAATATGAAACAGGTGAGATTTTAATTCTTGTTTTGGAACAGTTCAATTTGGATTTACATGTGAGAAACCCCAAAATACTCATCATGTACCAACACACACACATACACACACACACACCCCCCACACTTTTTGTGTGTAAAGTTGATTATAACTGAAATTGAGTTAGGGTCATTGTCCAAGCTGAGTTTAATCTGTGATAAGGTCCACTAGCAATGTCTTTCATTGACCAAAAAAGACAGCTGTGCAGTAGCTTCCTAATCTTTCTGGTTTTATAGTGTCTTAGGTGATGGAAGCAGAAGGTTTGACTTTGTCAAAATAAACCATTTAACACTTTGATACTTTCATATCTCCTTGTCATTTGAGCTCTTTGACCTTCTAGGTATCTCTGAAACAAAATAATTATACTAATCCCTTGATGCATCTTTTCCACATATTCAAACCATGAATTTATGGACCAAAATTTGCCACACAAGCACCTTTGTTCACTCAAGTCAGAGTCTGGCAGTAGTTTACTCAGAGGAACCTAAACTGCCTACTACACGGTTTATTCTCCTCACTAGTTTGAAGTTCATCTCTGTTCCACACGTTCATGCATCAGAGTATGATATTTTAATCGAAAGAAAAGAAAAAAAACCCTCTAAACTTGTGTTGTACAAAAATGACTCCCAAAAGCATTATGTATGTTACTGTTACTACCAGTTTGTGCTAATTTGCACAGCCTCTGAACAACTGGCAAAGTGGCTAGTGTTGATAATGTAACTGCTACAGAGTTCCCAGTTGCTGTAGGAATTTTTAAATTTTATTAGTATGATAACAGAGCTTACAGTTATTCACAGTATGTTAATTGCAAATGCTTATTATCTGTAGTACCAGCTTGATACTTGATCTTATGTTTCTTTTAATAGAAATACTGCAGCTTTTACATTTCATTATAATGGAGGTTAATCATCACTATGAATTTTCACCTATGAGCAACAATTTTGAAACAAGTTATAGTTGGGGTGAGTCTATTAGATTTAAAATATAACATCAAAATAGCTTTCTTTTTGTACTTTTAATACTTCCATTGACAAAAAATTCTCATGTCTCTGAGCCTCCTAAAACCATTTCAGATGACTGATGGATAATTGATTTGTTTTGTCTTTTATGTTCTGTGTTTTGAGACGGTCTTACGCTGTCACCCAAACTGGAGTGTAGTGGCATGGTCACAGCTCACTGTATCCCTGACCTTCTGGGCTCAAGCAATCCTTCCACCTCAGCCTCCTGAGTAACTGGGACAACAGGTTCACGCCGCCAAGCCTAGCTAATTTTTGCATGTTTTTGTAGAGACAGGGTCTCTCTATGTTGCCCAGGCTATTCTCAAACTCCTGGCCTCAAGTGATCCTCCCACCTCAGCCTCCCAAAGTGCTGGGATTATAGGTGTGATTGATTGATAGACTCAGTGAATATTTATTGAGTGTCCAGTATGGACCTGGCCCAGTTGTAGGTGTTTAGGATGTATCAGTGAACAAAACTCAGCTATCCCTGTCAGCAAAGGAACAAGAGAAAGTAGACGTTAAAAATAACCATAATCAAGAAGTGCATCATAGAGCATGTTAGACAGTTACAAATGCTATGTGGAAAAAAAAATAGGGTAAGATAAAGAGGGATAAGGATTCCAGTGGAGGATTGCAATCTTGAATACAGTAGGCCTCAGTGGGAAGTGATATTTGAACAAAACTTGATGAAGGTGAGGAAGTTTTAGTTGTGTGGCTATCTGGGGATTATATAAGCAGAGGGAACAGCCAGGTCAAAGGCCATATGGCGGGAGTGTACCTACAGGTGTTCAAGTTACAGCAAGGAGGTCATTGCAGCTTGAGAGGAGTCAGCAAGGAGGAAAACTATTGTAAACTGAGTTATATGTTTTGTATGCTGAGTAAGTGTTGACATAAATATTGTCTACCAGTAAGTAGATGCTTAGCATAGTGGTTCTCTCCAAATGCTTGTTGAATGTTTCTTTGGCAAATGAATTTGTGCTTATAAGAACTGGTTCTGAAATGCAATAGAAAATGGACTTCTGCTAATTCTACTGCTGGCAGAAGTTAGATTAGGAGATGGAAAAGGGAGGAAGGCAGCAAAACAACCTGATAGATGCTAATGTGTAGGTGTCTGAGTCCTGCCCAACCATTGTCACACCCATCTTGCCAGGGGAATTAATTTTTCACTTATCTAGTACTGAAAATTTGGTACTGAAAATTTCCTTTTCTGTTTGATTTTTGTCCTCATGATTGGAAATTTTAACCAGAAAGAATAAATTCCAGTGTAAAGAATATACTAGATTTGAAAGATGAGATCTGTCAACCTTAGAAGACTCACACCATAGATTGGTATTATTCTTTTTAGTTTATTTCTTATAGGATAGACCTTATAATTATTATATTTGTGTATTTCATTTATAGTTTACAAAGTATTTTTACATATATTAATATTAATTTGATCCTCACAGCAAATCTATGTGAGAGGTGGGCAGCCATTAGTAAGTTTTGGGCTGAGTATCTTCCATTTGCCCTTGAGATCTTACTCCCTACCCCTTTCCTAATCTTTTCTGTGGCCTTGGGGCTGACCTTCATGGCTTCATCAACAAGCTCCCTTGCACTCTTGCTTCTGGAAGGATTCAGCCAATACGGGGTGCTTACAAGATATCTCAGACAGATGAAAAGTGAGTTTGGAATATTTACTTCTCCAGCTCTCTCCCTTCCAGGTTACTGGCTAGCAGTGGCTAGCAGTGGCTGCGTGGAGGCCACAGCACCTATCCAATCTACAGCTACAGCTTTCTCTCTCTTTATGGGTTCTCTCAAGATCTAGGGCTGAGTCTCCACTGTTTCTATCTTCAATGACTTATCTTCATTAAATCCTGCTAAATTTCCCTTTCTGAATACGCCTTCTGTTTCCTGTTGAGACCCTGACCAAGACACTACTCTAAAAACAACAGCCTTGGAGAAGTTGGATGACTTGCCCAATAATAGATATTCAGTAAATGACAAGAGTAGGGACTTAAATCCTGGTTTTGTGACTTCAAAACATGATCAATTTTAAATATACCACAAAGGAACTTATCCCAACTGGTGGATAGTGTTGAAAAAAATCTTTCTACTTTGACCTTCAAAAGTCTATATAGGCCAGGCACGGTGGCTCACACCTGTAATCCCAGCACTTTGGGACAATCAACAAGTTATTTATTGAGCAAATGACTTAGTATGAGCCTCCTTCAACCAAAACCTTTACAAAAAAAGTTTTGAAGTTGTGCTGCCTTGAATTAAAATTTCAGAGAGGTAGGGTGGAGATGGGAGTAAGGAGAAAATAAAAAGCAAAAGTTCTGAGTAGTCATCAACTGCAGAGTGCCTAAATAGGAAGTCTACACCAGGAAGTCGTGTTTTTGCTGCCCAAGGTGTGAGTAGGACTCTGTACAACTTTGCTCTCTTATGCAACTTGTGATTGATCTGGGTTAGTTTGCTCTGCTGTTATTATGAAAGGGATTTCCTTTTCTTTCCCTGAAGATGGGCTGCCCGTCTTTTTCCCTACATTTCTGATAGTAAAGGTCTTTTTATTCTCACAGCATGAGTTTCTGGACAAAGGGTCATCTGGGAAGCAAAAGTTTTGAGGATCTTACTCAGGTCACTGGAACTAGTGTTCTAGAAGTGCCTGGTGCATGATGGTAATAATTGAAGTCACACCCCAAGTTTGTATTACTAATAAGAGTTTTTTACTACAAACTTTCACTGTCTGTTCTTGTTGAGGGGGAAATGACACTGAGTGTAATACTATATGGTCATGCACCACACAAGAACGTTTAGGTCAACAACAAAGTTCGTATATGACGGTGGTCCTGTAAGATTATAATGGAGCTGAAAAAATCCCATTGCTTAGTGACTTCATAGCCATTGTAACATCGTAGCATAATACGTTACTCATATGTTTGTGGTAATAGTGGTGCACACAAATCTACTGTGCTGCCAGTCATATAAAAATATAGCACACACAATTAGGTACAGTTTATAACACTTGATAATGTTAATACATTACTAAGTAACTGGTTTATGCATTTACTATACTATATTTTTTATCATTATTTAAGAATGTACACCCGCCAGGCGAGGTGGCTCATGCCTGTAATCCCAGTACTTTGGGAGGCCGAGTCAGGCAGATCACGAGGTCAGGAGATCGAGACCATCCTGGCCAACATGGTGAAACCCCGTCTCTACTAAAAATACAAAAATTAGCCGGGCATGGTGGCAGGCACCTGTAGTCCCAGCTACTCAGGAGGCTGAGGCAGGAGAATGGCGTGAACCCAGGAGGCAGAGCTTGCAGTGAGCCAAGATTGCGCCACTGCACTCCAGCCTGGGCGACAGAGCAAGACTCTGTCTCAAAAAAAAGAAAAAAAGAATGTACACCTACTTATTTTAAAAAATAGTTTATTGTAAAACAGCCTCAGGCAGGTCCTTCGGGAGTTATTTCAAAATAAGGCGTTGTTATCACAGGAGGTGACAGGTCCATGTTGGTTATTGCCCTTGAAGACTTTCTATTGGGACAAGATGTGGAGGTGCAAGACAGTGATATTGGTGATTCTGACCCTGTATGGGCCTAGGCTACTGTGTGCATTTTTAGTTTTTAACAACAAAGTTTTTAAAAGTAAAAAAATAATAATAATAGAAAAAAGCTTATAGAAAAGGATATAAAGAAAGAAAATGTGTACAGCTGTACATGTGTTTGTGTTTTCAGCTAAGTGTTATTATAAGAGTCTAAAAGTTTAAAAATTTATAAAGTAAAAAAGTTACAGAAACTACAGTTAATTTATTATTAAAAGAAAAAACATTTTTATAAATTCAGTGTAGCCTAATTGTACAGTGTTTATAAAGTCTACTGTAGTATACAGTAATGTCCTAGGCCCTCGTATTCACTCAGCACTCATTCATTGACTCACTCAGAGTAACTTCCAATCCTGCAAGCTCCATTTATGGCAACTGCCTATAAAGATGCACTGTTTTTAGTCTTTTATTCTGTATTTTACTGTACCTTTTCTATGTTTAGATGCACAAATACAAGCATTGTGTTACAGAGGCCTGCAGTATTAACTACAGTCACATGCTGTCCAAGTTTGTAGCGTGTGAACAGTAGGATATCCCATATAACCTAGGTCTGCAGTAGTCTATACAACGTAGGCTTTGTGTAAGTACATTATGTGATGTTTGCATGATGACAAAACTGTCTGATGTATTTCTCAGAATGTATCCCCATTGTTAAGCAATATGTGACTATACTATAATATGATGTCAAGTTGCCATGTTGTTTGGGACATATGACACAAGAACAGAGCTCAAGAAACTTTTGTATACATGGGACAATTTTGTGAGTTCCAAATCACACCCTTCAAGGGTGTGATTTATTCTTTTTGGGTATACATGATGCAAGCAAGGCTAGAGTATTCTTACAATAAAATAATTTTAAAAGACAGCACCAAAACATTTTTCCAAATTAAAGTAAGCTTGAGTTACTTTTTTCTGATTTTTGAAATGGAAGAATCAGAGTCTATGGGGGGAAGTGATCAGAGTAAACTAAAATTTAGTGCTCTATCCTCTAATCATAAAGTGGTGTCACATAGGGGTCACAATGGACCATGGTCTGCTTTTATAGATAAATGCTGTTCTGTGGGAGACGTTCTCTAACTCACGAGCTAGAGAACAGACTTAACAAATTTACAAAACCAAATTGGGATAACCAGTACTGTAAACACTGTCATTATAACCATGGAACACTAGATTGATGTGAGATGGATTGACATTCAGCAGGGGTAAGGACAGGATAGGATATATAGGAAGAAAAACCAAACCACAAAAAATTAAATGGGAAATTTTGAAAGGGGCAGCCTTCTTACCTTATGTTTCTATAGCACCCTTTCACTTTTCTTTTACACTTATCCACATAGAAAGGTTGTTATAAAGGGAGCATGAAAATTGAAGATTAAAAAATAAAAATGGCTTCACTTGACTAGTCTAAAGAAAAAAAAAAGTAAAAATGGACCTCTACATTAATGGTAAGAATTCTATGATAATTCCTTTTTTTTTTTTTTTTTTTTCCTGACAGTGTCTCACTCTGTCACCCAGGCTAGAGTACAGTGGCAGTGTACTCTACATACTGCAGCCTCTGCCCCCCAGACTCAGGTAATCCTTCCACCTCAGCTCCCTTAGTAGCTAGGACTATAGGCATGCACCACCGTGTTTGTATTTTTTGTAGAGATGGGATTTCCCCATGTTGCCCAGGCTGGTCTCAAATTCCTGGCCTCAAGCGATCCATCCCCCTCAGCTTCCCAAAGTGCTGGGATTATAGGCATGAGCTGCTGCACCTGGCCCAGGATAATTCTTTTATTATAAGTATTCTTGTTCCTATATTCACTATTCTGGTTAATGGCACCACCATTTACCCAGTGGCCCTAGGCAGAAAAATATTGAATCTAGAAATTATCCTAGATTCATTTTTCTTCCTTACTGCCTGCATTAAATTTTTCAGTCTCTGGGTCCAGGTAGTCAAACTGATACCTTTAATTAGCCAACATTTATTGAGTGCCTAATAGAGTGTTATAAATTAAAATTGCTAACCTTGTAGAGCTTGCATTTTCTTAAATATCAGTTATATTTCTCTGATTCTAAGATAAGATTTCTGAGATGGAAATGCATTTTGCAATAAAGTTTAAAAAAATACTACACTAAAACTTAGCAAATTGTGATGCACTTGTCATTGCCTATACATGCATGGACTTAGTGAAGCTCACAGAAAGTATCTGTTAAACTGTCACTTCAGTTCATTTATTTGCATTTAGAAGCCTCATGTAAAATGAAATTTGAACTGAAATTTGGATCCCTGATTGTTATTTAAGATGTTAAGAAATAGCCAGCAAACACATGAAAAGATGTTCAGTGTCATAAAAACCATAATGAGATACTACTTTATGCCTACTAGCATGGCTATGATTTAAAAAAAAAAAAGTATTGGTGAGGATATGGAGAAAATGGAACCCCCCTGTTTTGCTTTCACTCCTTGGCATATATACCCAAAAGAATAGAAAACAAGTATTCAAGTACAAGTACACACATGTTCATAGAGGCATTATTCATAAATGGCCAAAAGGTAGAAACAACCCAGATGTCCATGAGTGGATGAATGCATAAACAAATTGTTTTATATAATGCAGTGGAATATTATTCAGCCGTGAAAAGTACAGAAATTCTGATACATGCTACAACATGGATGAACCTCCAAAACATAAGTGAAAGAAACCAGACACCAAAGGTCACGTATTATATTATTTCATTTATGAGATATCCAGAACAGATAAATCTATAGTGTCAGAAGGCAAATTGGTGTTGCCAGAGGTTAGGGAGTGGTGGTGAATGGGGAAAAACTGCTTAATGAATAAGGGGGAATACTGGAAATGTTTTGGAACTTGATAGAGGTCATGGTTGCACAAAAATGTGAACCTACTAAATGCCACTGAATTGTTCACTTTAAAATGGTTAATTTTGTTATATAAATTTTATCTCAATAAGGTATTTTTTAAATACTACACTGTGCTACAAAATTGAAATGAAAAGTTATTGTATGCCCTAAAGTTTGTCTGTCATATACTGTTCATTACAAGTAAATAAACAGAATAAATTGTCAAATCTCTTTATATAAAACCTAGAATTTCAGAGTTCAGAGAGATTGTTATGACCTTTTCATGTGTCATCAAGGAATGTCATTTAGGCACCTGCCATATATTTGTCAAAAGCTCGACTTCCAAAAGAAGCTGTATGACTTTTCATGATACATAATTAGGTATAATAGGAGTGTCCACATTCCTTTTCCCCTCAACAGCTCAAACTACATCAATATGCCACAATCAGGAATCATAAGTGATGTCATGCTTTGCAGCTAAGTCATAGAGAACTGGTGACAGAGTCGCAACTTGGCTCAGGATCAAGATCCAGAGCAGTGACTAAGGACTTTGTGAAGCAGAATCTCCTGCTCTTACTATGGAGGAGGGCCTGGGTCAGCCTCTAGGTGAGAAGGTGCTACACTGGGTCCTCTGTTCTAACTACTGCACTGTCACCAGTATGATCCTACTTGTAAGATACTTTCCCACTGTCACCTGCCAAGTCTCAAACAAGTCTCAGAACTCAGTGGCACAGTGAGCCTATGTTTCCACACTTTACAGGCCCAGAACCTGATTTCCCCACACCACTCCATCTCTTCTTCATCAATTGTGGCTGGACAAAGTTGTCTGCCTACTTCCTCTGGCCAGGTACCCTGAGTGCCTTGTAGCACTCAAGCATGATTTACACCCCTCATTCAAGGTAATTTTTCTCCTATTTCTCTTGTTGGAGAGGAAAAAGAAATAGACATATGTTTAATATCCAGCACAGAGTATCCCTATACATTTAAAAAAATCAAAACTTTGAATACCAAACGCAGACCAAACCTTAATATTCCTTGATACCTCTTGAGATTGTAATATCAATCCTAAAGTATCAGAGAGATCAAGTTCACCAGCATAGTTTATGAAAAGTAAGATCCTTATGATGCTCTGCGCTTAACAGTCAATGACCAAAAGTGATGGAGAAGATATTTACATAATAGCTTTGGTTTGTTCATAAAATGATATACCAGTTTAGTTTTCAAAGTTTGACTCTTTGCTGGGCTTGAATAGTGGCTATTTTCTTTGGTATTGTTTTTAACCTGAATCCCTTGAGGCAAGGTATGTACTCTCCAGTTAGGCTATAGAGAGCATGGGCTTCCTTTCCTCTTTTTTAGGTCAATTTACACATTTATGTTTCCTACCTATCCCCTGTAGTCATTCGAGTTTATGATTATGAACATAAATTCAAGTTTTAAAATTATATATAGTTATGCAGATAACTCACAGTAAGACTAAATCCTTAAATAATGCATACTAAATTCTGGGCACTGTTTAAAGTGTGTAATCCATAGTAACTAACGGAAACCTCACAACCCCATCAGGTAGTGTGGCCCTCATGGAGGTGCACCATTCAGATCTGCCTTTAAGAGGAAGCTTATGTTCATTTGCAAGGAGTGCAGTTAGATGACAGTCTCCAGTGGCAGTGCCTGTAGGCCATGCTTTTGCTGAGTGGTCCTAGCCAATGACTAAACACTCTGGTAGTACTAAGGCCTGGCCATTTCTGCCAAGTGTGGGAACTCCCCTAATGGGTAATCTTTATTTCAGAGCTCTCCATTAGGTTGGCAAGCCTTTGTCTGATCTGCCTCGTAGTCTGAGGCTCTGTCTCCAATTCTACTTTCTTCACCGTCCCCGCCCCCATATTTTCACAAGAAACTAATAAGTCTCTTGCACTTCTGTCTGTCTCATTGTCTGTTTCTGGGCAGACCCAACTAATACAGATGAGTATTATTATTATCCTCATTTCACAGATGAAGAAACTGAGGCACAGAGAAAGGGCTCAAGGTGTCGCAGCCAAGTGAGTTTCAGTGTTCTTTATCATGTTTTTAACCATTATAGTATGTTGCCTTCCCTTTCTGAAGTTCATGTTCATCCAGTTAAGTATCCTTTGTATCCCAGAAACTTGGCTGGATGCTAGGAGTATATAGATGAATCGCATAGCCTTTGATCTCAAGGAGTCCACAATCTTGTGGAAAAAACAAGGAGAATAAGCAGATAGCGTCAGTCTTTGCTCTAAATGCAATAATGAGATATGTGCAGGGTGCCCTGAGAGCCCAGAGGAGGGACCTAATTTGTGTCATTTCTCACTTCTTCCACCTCTGAATGGACTACTCTTCCTCCTCTTGTCCCTATAGCCATGCCATTATATTTATCTGGGATGCCTGTTATGTCTTTAGAACACCCCAAATTGAGCTGGGCATGACTCTTCTGTATTCTTACAGGAACCCTCTGCACTTACCATACCACACCCACCTTAGCTGATATTTCCCACCCTGTGTCCTGCTTGTCTGTGTGCTCAGTGCTAGTTCATGCCTGCTTTGGGGCCCTGGCTCCTTGAGGAGCTTAGGAAGTGTTTGTTGAATCAGTGAATGAGGAGAATCATTTGTTTGCTTGGCCTGCAAGGTGTGAATAGAAAAGAGATTTGGAAGAGAATACACAGGAGGGAAAGGGTGGGGACAGATGAATTCTACCGTTCTCTGGAGAGTATCTCACCTTATTTCCCACTGTCATCAGCAGGTGTGGATTTGGGATGTTTCCATTCCCCTTTAAATTTTTTATTCAAACATGGACACATGCTTTCTATCTTATTTCCCAATGATACAAATATGTTAAGCTGAATTTTTATCCATTCTTTCATCCATCCATTCACCCATCCATTCTTGTGTGTTAAGTCTACCAACCCATATTTATCTAGTACCCTCCATGTGTCAAGCCCAGTGCCAGGTTCTGTTCACACAGTGGTGAACAAAAAGCACAGTCTCTGTCCTCAAGAAGGTTTCATTCTGGTAGGATAATTGGATTCTAAACAAATATAACCTGAATGTCCTCTAGACTCCCCAATTGGATCCTAGGAGAGGTCACTTCAAATATTTCCAGTGGATGTGTAGTCTTCCATCTACAAAATGGCACACTGTCAGCCTTGCTCCTTTCTTGTATCTTTCTGGACATCCTCGGGGCCATTTTTTCCAAATGAAATAATGCATATTATTAATAGATTCTTGGTAATTGAGTAAACGCCTCATACATGGTGAATATTATTTTTATTATTAATGTTATTTATTTAATGTATTCTGCTACTTACAGTTTTGCCTTTCTTTTTCTCTGATGACTCTTCTCACCATATTTCCTGGTCATTGTCTACTGTTGTTTTGTTTGTTGCTCTAAAGCTGCCCTCACCTTTCTCCTATGCTACTGCCACTGTAGGAAACACCTACATGTTATATTACCTGATGGCCTTTTAGCTTCCTCTATGACCACTGTCTCCAGATCTCTGTTCCTATATCAGCATTTGCACTTATCTATTTTGATACACTCATCTCTCTGGTTAACCACCCTCTTTCTGTAAGACCTTTTTGAGTGTCTGCCCTTTCTCCACCTACCACTTGGGGACTTTTGCCATTTTTCCTGTCTCCAGATCTCAGGGGCTCCTCTCTTCCCAGTTCTTGGTGAAGCATTTTCTTCTTGTCTGGCCTATTTTCATGGTAGTCCCACAGCATTGTGATATAGGACCCTAGTAACAGACTTATTTCATTCTTTATCACACTGCCTTCCTTTTCTTAGACTGTTAAATGTGGTTTTCAGTTAGAACCTCTCACCGAACCTGGAACCGTCGATCTCCTCTAGCTTCAGGCCTACTGTACCAGCCTCTTTCCTCAGGTATGGTCTTTTCCCACCCAGGGATTCCTGTTTTCCCTATTTTCAACTGGAAATGATATTTAAACTAAGGAATAAAGGAAAAGTAGGAATTATCTAGGGGAAGAGGGAGGGCAGGATTGAGTAGGGTACATAGAACAAATGAGAAATCCCAGAGAAGGAAAAACTTGTGCCAAGTCCCAGAGGCCAGGAACAGCATGAGTGTGTAATAGAGGAAGGTGTGCTGAGAAACTGCAGTCATTACAATGTGTCTGGTGTGTCATAGAGTGCAAGGGCTTAGGTGGCAAGAGGTACCTCTGGGAAGTTAGGTTGTGTTAGATCAAGGTGGATCTTTCCTGGGTATTGAGAACAGAAAGAAAATAATCTGGAAGTGAAACTGGTTGAATTTTCTCAAGTGCAGGTGTTTTATTTTTACCTATTTTTTCCCTGGCCCCTAAGAGCTAGAACACCACCTGCTGACATTCTGTATGTATGATGCATGGCTTGCATTTCTTCTTGGTCCTTTTCTCAATCTTTTTTTCTACTCCCCGGGACTAGACTAATCTCATATTCATTTTCTAGATCTATTGACTGGCATGACCTGGTAGTTATTTCAAGTTTCCAGGATCCAGCTATCAGTCCTGCCAACTTCTGGATATGTTGGAACTCTCAGATGAATCTTTTTTGTCTGCATACTAGGAATTGACCTTGTCCAAAGTTACCAGATTTAAATAGTCACCACATGAATATCCTGAAGATACAGTCACCATGATAATCCAAAACAAGAATCACACACCTATGGCAATGACAGGCTGTGTTCCCACAGGGAATTTCCCATCCTGTTATGCCTCCCATGTGAAGGCTTGCTAGGTAGGTCCAACATACTTTTCTCTCACTCCCGTTTGAACTCTGGAATCTGTTTATTCCATTCATTTGACAATTAGTAATACCCTCTTACTTTTCATCTCTTACTATTCATTTAGCCTTTTGTATATTTCTGTCTTGCATCCCCAAGTCGCGTTGAGTTCTATGAGGGCAGGGAATATGGGTATAACTGCTTCGAAGCCTCCTCAAGGGCCAGTCCCGTGCCTAGAGACATAGGGGATATTTGGTATATGTTCAGTAATTGGAACAGTTTGACTTGCAATTAAGCCTAAGGAAGACATGGAGAACTTGGAGACAGTTCAGAAGAGTAGCCAGGCAGCATGAGTGTTGGCTGTGGAGTTACTAGACCTGGAGTTACAGCACAACCAGGCTGCTCGCCCCCCACCTTTTCCTGTCACCTCTATAAAACAAAGGTGATGGTGGAAACTTAAATGCGTATTGTAAGGATCAAATGAAATAACATATCAACAAATGAAGTCAGTTGTTACTGTTAATTTATAGAAATGGCCTTTTGAGTTAGAACAATCAGAAGTGAAGGAGAAGGTTAGAACAGGTTATCCTGGAGAAGACTGGGAAAAGTTCCTATTTGTTGGATTAAGGCAAAGATTCTCTTTCTTAGATTAAGTGCTGCTCTGAGGTTGGACTGCCAGATTTGAATTTCAGTCCCATTGTTTGCTAGCTGTGCAACACTGGAGCAAGTTAACTTAACAAATGTGCACCTTGATTTTATTATAATCTATACAATGGGAATAATAATATTTACTGCATAAATTTATTGTGAGAAACAAATGAAATAATCAAATAATCCCTGTAAAGTGCTCATTAGCAGAATGCCAGGCACGTAGTATGGCTCAGGGTGGACTGGTTTATTTATTGCTACTTGCATCAGTTACCTATTGCTGTATAATTAACCACCTCAAATGCAATGGTTTGAAACAATGAGTGTTTATTATTGCTCATGAGTCTACAAGTCAGTTCTTTTTATCTCAATTGGTCTTATTCCTGTGTTTGTAGTAAGCTCTTGGGCAAGAAGGTAGCTCTGCTGATCATGACTGGGTTTTTTCACATGTGTAGGGGTTGAGGGCTATAGTCTATCCAAGGATGGCCTTGGCTGGGCTCACTGGGCTATCTTCCATGTGATCTCTTTTCCTCTAGAAGGAGAACCAGGGCTTGTTCATATGACAGCTGGGCAGGGTACCAAGAGAGAGAGCGAAAGTAAGGAAGAAGTGACACGGTGGAATTTCTAATGCATCCTATTGACCAAAGCAGATGACAAGAGCAGCCCAGATACAGGAGTGGGGAAAGAGATTACATCTCTTTCTAGGAAGATCTGCAAAGTCACATTGCAAAGGGCATAGATATAGGTAAAGATTGTGCTAGTTTTGCAGTTGATCTACCCTACCACCCTATGTTCCTTCTAGAAATAAGAGAAACAAATCATTGTATCATGTTTTACAGATTACAAAGACCTTTTGCCTGTAACCACTGGGTCTTACAATGAGACTATGAGTTAAGTATGTTTTAACCTTCATAACATGCTAGGTACTATCTTAGGCACACACTTCTTTTGAAACCTTTTTCTTGTCCTTATAGCACACATTGATTGCTAACTTTTTTTTTTTTTTTTTTGAGAAGGTGTCTCGCTCTGTCACCCAGGCTGGAGTGCAGTGGCCGGATCTCAGCTCACTGCAAGCTCTGCCTCCTGGGTTTACACCATTCTCCTGGCTCAGCCTCCGGAGTAGCTGGGACTACAGGCGCCCGCCACCTCGCCCGGCTAGTTTTTCGTATTTTTTAGTAGAGACGGGGTTTCACCGTGTTAGCCAGGATGGTCTCGATTTCCTGACCTCGTGATCCGCCCATCTCGGCCTCCCAAAGTGCTGGGATTACAGGCTTGAGCCACCGCGCCCGGCCATTGCTAACATTTGACTAGTAAGTTTTCCTCCTAACCCTACTGCTTTCCTGATTCTTCAAGGCTCACGTTTTTTTCTTTCATGGTTTCGTGTTCTACTCATATGCAGAGAAATTGATACTCCAGCCTAAATCCCCCAGAACTTTGTTTTTCCATGTCTAACTGCTGTTGGCCAACTCTTCATACTTGTCACATGGCTGTCTCAAACTCAGCATGTCCAGATGCATAACTAGATATGTTATTATTTTAAAATGTAATTAGACTCATAATTTGCAGAGTAAAAAATACTATGAAGATACAAAATACATGTAGTAATTGTTCGACTCTTCTGTGGCCTGTCTGTATGATTTTTAACCCTCTAAAGTTTTGGATACACTGAAAACGGCTTTCTATAATTAATATTCTTAGGAAAATACTCTCTGCACAAAAGCATTTTTTACTCAACCTTAATCTTAGGTCAGTAGGTAGGTCCTGAATGTAGATGCCAAAGAGCTTAGGAAATTTTCAGAGTTTTTATTTAGGGTTTCAGTGGTGCTTCTAAATATAGCATGTCCCATTTTTCCTTTTCCCTCAAACTGTCTCATTGATGTAACATGAAACCAAATAGAACAGTGCCGAACAGCTTGAAAGAGTGAATATCATGTGTTGAAAAGGAATATCACAGTATCACCTGGTAAAAATAGCTTGTACCCATAGCAAGCAGAGATTGGTGCACTCTGGGAGAATGCATGTTTTTTAAAGGTTTTATTCACTTTCCCCTCTCCAAGAAACTGATAGGTGTTTGCAAAAGCCCTATCAAGTAAGAGGTTGATGGATTGTAGGAGGTGGAAGGAAAGAACCTTTAAGCTTAGTGGCCGAGTAATTCTTAAAAGGAAGCAACAGAAATGTGGTTAAAATGATCCTTTACTTTTCCTTGTTACCAATCAAATATGTTCGTATTCTTGAGGATTGAGGTAGTGATTTGATAAAGTTAAGATTAAGAAGCCTGCAGAGGAACAAGTAGGGAACCATATCATGTATTTATTCCATTTAACAGACATTAACCAGGAAACACTCTACCTCAAGTGTCCAGGATACACAAAGGTGAAATAAACATGGATCCTCAAGGAGTTTCCAGCCATGTAGGGAAGATATATGTATGCCTATAAATATGCATATAAATACTACCAAGTTGAAAGGGACAGATGTAGTCAGAAAGATATAGATAAACTGATACAGAGTTTGTATGTGCTGTCATTTATTTGTTCTGACAAAAACTGATTGAGTACCTATTGTATCCAGGCACTGTGATAGGTACTGGGGACAAAGTTTACATTCTAGCAGTGCATATAAATAACAAGCTTATTGTATCAGTCCATTCTCATGCTGCTATAAAGGAGTGCCTGAGACTGGGTAATTTGTAAAGAAAAGAAGTTTAATTGACTCACAGTTCCACATGGCTGCGGAAGCCTCGGGAAACTTACAATCGTGGCAGAAGGCGAAGCACACACGTCTTTCTTCACATGATGGCAGAAAGGAGAAGTGCCAAGCAAAAGGTGGAAAAGCCCCGTATAAAACCATCAGATCTTCTGAGAACTCACTCGCTATCACAAGAACAGCAGCATGGGGGTAATCACCCACATAATTCAGTTACCTCCTACTGGGTCTCTCCCACAGCACATGGAGATTTTGGGAACTATAATCCAAGATGGGATTTTGGTGGGGACACAGCCAAACCATATCACTTATAAATGATTGAACAAAATAATGCAGTTTCAGATCATCATTAAGTGCTGCAAGGAAAATAAAGCAGGTTAAAGGGGATAGATTAGGGGAACTTGTTTTAGGTAGATGGTCAGGGATGTGTAGAGATGGGGGTGGTAAATTGAAGATCTTCCTGAAATCCAAGACCATGCATAACTAGACATGGGAGAATAAGGATATGTTTGTGCAAGAGCAGTCCACTTTGGTATGGTGCTGGGTGATAAGGGGTACCAAAGCTCAGAAATGTTAGTGAACCTCCATATTCTAGTATTTTGAAGGATTTTCAAGAGGTAGAAGACAGGACGAAGCTGGGATCAATGGCTGGAAGTTTCAAGAGTGAAAATCTATGCTGTCTAATAATAGAGTGTAGAAGGGCTTCTGGCACACTGTTGTTAAAGCCTGGTCAACTGCTTATGAACTCCATAGGGGCACAAGAGTGGTGCCTTTGTCATTGTCACATCCTTGTCACCTGCCTCAGTGTCTGGCATGTAGTAGGTGATCAAGGGTTGATTTTTGAATTGCACTTCTGACCATCACATGTCTGGTTGTGTGAAATCTATGCATATTCTAGGACATAGTAGGTGATTAAGAGCTGATTTTTGAATTGTATTTCTGAACATCATGACTGATTGAGTGAAATATATGGATAAGTTGAGATGGCTATGGATTTAAATGGAAGTCTGTGGATAATATTTTCCAAAAAGAATGATCTATTCTGGTTTCAGCATCCCTGGATGAAATGAATTAATAACAATGCTTTGTTTATTTATTTATTTATTTTTATTTTTATTTTTTTTAGACGGAGTCTCGCTCTGTCGCCCAGGTTGGAGTGCAGTGGCCGGATCTCAGCTCACTGCAAGCTCCGCCTCCCAGGTTTACACCATTCCCCTGCCTCAGCCTCCTGAGTAGCTGGGACTACAGGTGCCCGCCACCTCACCCGGCTAGTTTTTTGTATTTTTTTTTAGTAGAGACGAGGTTTCACCATGTTAGCCAGGATGATCTCGATCTCCTGACCTCATGATCCGCCCGTCTCGGCCTCCCAAAGTGCTGGGATTACAGGCTTGAGCCTGTAAGTAAAGCCAACAATGCTTTACTTAATAGGCATTTTCTTTCTAGGATCACAAAGCAGTTTTATTGACCATAGAGCCACACCTGATTTAAACAGGGTATGGTAACTTAATTTCTATTTATTCCACTTATTCACAAAACATTTATTTATTTTACAGAGAATAAGTATTTTACCCAGGATTTCACAGGTAGTAATCACTGAGGCCTTGTGGCTCTAAGTCCATGCTCTTTCTACTACATCGCGCAGTCTTAGATTTTATTTCATTTTAAACATTTCTGTTTATGTATCTCTGTGTCATATTTTAATTTCTGTAACAGCAGCATCATTTACAATTTAAGAGGACTGACTGCTTTGGATGGAGACCTACCTAACCACTGTGGTGACAAGGACACCTCATTCTCTGTGAGGTCTTCTGGTTAATGAAGCCCTTCTGGACCTCTCTGGCCTCTATTATTATCTCCTGTCTCTGATTACCTATAGCATTTGTATACTGCTCCACACCTCACACTTAGCTCATTTTCTTGTTAATTCTGGTTGAGTCTTATCTCCCTAGATGGAGAAAAGCCAAAGGCTGTGTTTTAAACCAGGAGCTGCATTGTCCAACACTAGACATGGGTGCTTGTGTTCTCTTTGTTTGATTTAGAATCATTCATGGCTGAAAGGAAGGTTGAACTCTGGCCCAGAGAAGTTATTCAATAAATATTTTTTGGATGCATAGTCTTGGTTCCCCTACAATCCTGCAATTTATTCTTGACATTACTGTTTTCCAGTGTTTCTCTTAGTGATATTATTCACCTCACCATCCTTGAATCAAAGTCTGGGGTTTATCTCTGTAATAATGGTAATAATAATAGCAGCTTATTTTTTAGCATTATTACTGCATGTAGAGCATCATACTAAGTACTTTATACAAATTCTCTTAGTAGGCCCTTATCATCACCCTCTGAACCTAAACAGCCTGACCCCAGAACCCACACTCCTCACCTGGGTACTATATTTCCTTCGTAGACCCTTCCTGTGCTCAGCAACTCACAAGGGTTCGGCCCTCATGAATTTGTGGTAAAGGTGGATTGAAGGTATTACCTAAGTATTGTATACATTTCTAAGTCCTTTCTGTTTTAGTGTCAAGGTTGTTTTTAATATCTTCTATAAAATTCTGTGGTTTCTTTTTCCTTTAGGTAGATTTGCTAAGTACAGAAGTATTGCAGGGAATGGCTAGACTAGTCTAGAATTGATATATTTGCCACTCCTGGATTTGCCAGGCAACAGGATTCCTTGTTTTCCTGAGCTTTCTTGACACTGTTAATGGTGTTGGACATAGAAGGATAATGTGGAATGTAAATAATGGTCACTGGAATGGAGTGGATAGCAGTTTTTGGGACAGTGTTTCTAGTTTTTAGGAAATAGAATAAAACTTCAAAGGCCAGAGAGGGCTGAAGACTGCATTTATTTTCCTGAATCCTCAATTGGATTACCACTCATTTATTACTATTTGAGAGTGACTTATTGGGGATAGGGAGGATGGGGTCCTCTATGGGACTCCCTGCCTCATCTTTTTCATTTTCCTTTTAACTACCCTGTGCTTTCATTTGATAGCAAGACTAAAGAATATAAAAATGCCACTGCAGCTGGGCGTGGTGGCTCATGCCTGTAATCCCAGCACTTTGGGAGGCCAAGGCGGGCGGATCACAAGGTCAGGAGTTCGAGACCAGCCTGACCAACATGGTGAAACACCATCTCTACTAAAAATACAAAAAATTATCTGGGTGTGGTGATGGGCACCTGTAATCCCAGCTACTTGGAAGCTGAGCCAGGAGAATCACTTGAACCCTGGAGGCAGAGGTTGCAGTGAGCAGAGATTGTGCCACTGCACTCCACCCTGGGTGACAGTGCGAGACTCCATCTCAAAAACAAACAAAAATTCCACCACTAAATGGTGAGATTTCAGAAGGGCAGATAAAGTTACATAGTATTTTTAGCATTCAACTTTTTGCTTTGGAAATACCACATACTCCATAGGACTGTTGGTGGAATAAATAAGATCCAAATTCCTAACTGGCTTGCAACATCTGGTAATATCTGATCCCAACCTACCTCTCAGACACTCAGATCTTGTTGACCCTTGCTCACCCCACTTCAGCCTCACTGGCCCTCTTGCTCTTGTTCCAGGATGTCCAACTGGCTCCTTAGTGCCATCCTGCTATACCTGCACCTCCGGACCCTCACACGGCTTCTTTCTTCACTTGGCTCAGGCCTCTGCTCTCAAGGACCCCTCCTCAGAACAGTCCTTCTGTCATCTGCAGTCCAGAAGAGCTCTCCCTCCCTCCGTTGTTCTGTCTATCCGCCTTATCCTGCCTTATTTTCCTTATACTACTTATTGCTATCTAAAACTATTTTAATTTTTATTATTTGTTTGTGCTACCTTCATTTGAATGTAAACTCTATGAGGGCGAGGACTTTGTCTATCTAGTTTCCTTGTCTCCTCAGCCCCTCCGTTGGAGCCTAGCACACAGTAAGTACTTAAACAGTATTCCTTGACATGGACGTAAATGTGCCTGGCACTATTCATTCCACAAGGAATGGATAGATTTCCTAATTTCAGCTTTGTAAGAACTTTTTTTCTTGAATTGTGCATCTTTTATTTTTGTGAACGTAGCCAATAAAACTTAATTTGACAATTTGACTAGACTCAGAGTCAAATTGAGGTTCATCGTGAATACAACTTCCTACTGGACCACATGGCTGCCTTTTGTGTAGGAAACATTAGAGGCAGGCTTATTATTATCAGGTGATTTTGAGAGAAGCAGCTAAGATAAGATGGAAAGAATTGAATTTGAGTAGATCAAGAGAACACCAAGAACTGTATCTGAACATGGTGGAAACTGTAACCAAACTGGATGGGCAAGAGGTACCAGCAGCCTTATACTTTTGGTGTGACTTTGATCAAGTCCTTTTACCTCCTCTGCATTTCAGTTTCCTTGGGTGTAAAATGAGGCCCATAGATGGAGAAATGGGAGGAGTAGAGGCTGCCTACCACATAAGGGTGTTGAAAAACTGTTGGGAGAACTTACGCGATAGCAGTTTATATTGAGTAGCACTCTCATAAATGGACATAAATGCATATAAAGTGCTTGGCATCCAGTAAGTAGTCAACAAATAGTATCTATTACTAGTTATATTAACATTATTAAATCACTTGGAAATGATTTGAAACACTTGTAAAGATTTGGATCTCTTACTAGTGTTAATGATTATTTTCTTTAAATTTAAACAAACTTTCGAATTGTCTTCTGTTCCCTGTTTGCATTTATAAGCGTGGGAGGGCCCATGAGTGCAGTGAGTAAGAATCTGGACTCTAGAGTCAAGACAGAAATGAGTTCAAGTCCTGAAGAAAATGAATAAATAAATAAGCAAATTGACTAAAGTTCAAACTAATCTTACCCCAAGCAAGCTTTCATTTTCTTTCTCTATTAAATTCCTGTCCATCATCTGAAGGAGGCACTTTGGCCAAAAACCAGGAGCAAGAGAAATTAACTGTGGACTGAGTAATTCATGGATGCCTTTTGTACCTCTCTATGAACGTGAACCCCCTGTATTCCTTCTCCAGCAGAGACATGAGCATGCTTTGTCCACATAGCCCCACTGGGCCTTCTCACTGTTTTATGAGATAGATGCCAAGACCCATCAGAGTGGCAGCCTCTCACTGCTGTCATCACTGATGAATGACAAGAAGTTAGGAAAAGAAAGAGCTATGGACAAGTCACTCTCTCCCTCAAGCTCATCAAGTGGGGACACAGATCCTCCTTGTCTCAGTAGTTAGAAACTGATGTACCTTGAAGGTCCTTCACATCTGTGGTCTTTGCAACTGCTGGGAATGACATAAGTCATAATCCTGATACAAAGATTGATTGAATTCTTGCTAAATGCCAGACATTGTGCTTAATCCTTTATCTGAATCCTTCTACAGCACTAGGAGTTGTAGGTACTATTATTGTCCCCATTTTTACAGATGAGGAAACTGAGGTTTCAAGAGATGAAATAACTTTCCCAAGGTACCCCAGTTAAAAAGTGGAGGAGTTAGGCTGTCAATCAAAGTCATCTAACACCAGAGCTTGTCTGTTGTCTGCCAGATTGTAAACTCTTTGGGAGGAGAGACAACCCTCTCATTCGCCTTTAGTCCCCATCTATCCCCAGTTTCACCTCAGTTAGTAGTTATTAAGATGAAATTTTTAAATCTTTTCTTGTGGATGATGCCCTAATGTATCATGAGTGTATCTTGAGTTGCAGCCTTCACCTGTGCATTCTACTCAGCCTTTGTGCAGACACACAGTCTCCCTCTAGCCTCATGGCAGCAGGGAGTGGAGGGTATTGCTACATCTCTACAGAGGAAGAAACATTCTGCCAGTCCTTCATAGTAGGTAATGTAGTTGGGATATAAGCTCAGGGCCCTCGTCTTCATATCTGGCCATTTACCCTCTTCTGTATCTTTAAACTTTAAAGAAATATGGAGATTTTGTGGATGGGGATGATGATATTTGACAAATTCTTTCTTATTATTTTAAAACATCCTAACTGTGAGGCAAAAGTTATTTTAATCTCTAATACAGGCACAAATGCTCTATTGATTTTTTTAAAGCAAAGTAATAAAAACCCATGTCCTTTTTTTCTGAGTAAACATTATGACTAGGTGTTGAGGTCTGCAAGATGCTAAATAAGGATTCTAGTAAAATGTTTTGCAAAACCATTTCAATGCAAAATCAATAATATGCATTAAAAATGTACGAAAAATGAATTAAGAACAAAACAACCCCTTACCTACCTTTTAGTGGATACACACACACATGCACAAACACACACAGGCACACACACACGAAACATTAACATGAAATGTTAACTTTTGGTCATCCACTGGAGTTTGAGGAATAATGGCTTTGTAGATGCGAAAAACACCAAGAGCCTATAATGATTGCCATAACTAAACTAGATAAACAAACTAGATGCACAAAGACTCTAGGCGCATAAGAAAGTAGAAGTCTAACACAGGATCCTAGAAATCCCAGAAACTCTAGACTTTCAGGTAAGACTCTTGTACCTTTAGTTGCCTTCTGGACATCTTCATTGGATCATGTGAATGAGACTGTGAACTGGTATTTGGGTAGGCATGACTGCAAAGCATGCTGAGTCATCAGCATGGTAGGTAAGGAGAGGTGAGTGGTGGCCAGCAGTCCAGAAAGCATTATTTTGAAAGGTTTTACTGGTAAAGCTTCAAGATCAAGGGTCCTGGGGCCATAGATGTGCTGGCCTGGCTGGCTGGCTAGGCTGTGCTTCTCTAGTTTGTGGCTGAAGCCCAGACAAATTCCCTTATAGCACTTAGGATTTGTTTTATAGTTACTTATGTTTTTGTCTTATCTCATTGTGAGTTCCTTGAGGAGCCAGTCTCTGACCAGTTCGTTATTTTAACTGTTCATGCTGTGTTTACTTCAGAGTAAGCACCCTAGAAATCTTTCTTGAGTGAATTAAAGGATGACTTAAAGAGCATTCACAGGAAGATCAGGTACAAAAATGGCACTACAATAATAATGACAATAATTGCTGCCATTTACTGAGCACCTTCTATATGCCAGGTGCATTGTTCGCATTTCTGATTCCTGTCTTTCAGGTCAGCAAGCTTTTGTCAAATATTCACTGGGTCTGATTATATGTCCGGTTTTGTATTGGCTCCGAAGTTTTCAGGGAAGAAAGGGACCCAGTCTGTTACCTTGAGGAATTCACAGAAAAGATGAAGTGCAATTACTGTATGGTGAGCTCAGTGCTGCCACAGCTATGGTAGTTTATGCACAGTGACCTAATAACCTTGGGAAAAGAGGGACATGGTGGAGCTAAATCTTAAAGATGAAATAGGAATTTGCCAGCTGAAGACACTAGAGGCAGGCAGAGGACAGTAGATCAGTCTGGGTAGACAGAATGGTAAAAGCAGAGGTAGGAAGATGCTCAGCTATGTGATGGGTTTATGGAACATTAATTAAGCAAATATATGGAACACTGGCTGTGTGCTAGGCACTGGGGATATAATTATGAGCAAATCCTCATAAAGCTTATAATCTAGTATTTATGTTATCTAGAGGATAGCATAAATAATAGTAAAAAGACAAACACTTATCTACAAATTACAGTAAGTTCTGTGAAGGAAATGAATTAGATGCTAAGAGAATAGAACATAACTTGGATTTGGTCTTTGTGAGAAAGGTACATTTAAGCAGAGACATAATGGAATAACGAGGAAGTGAGTAGGATGAAGTGTGTGTCAGATGGGGAATTTCATGTATGTGTAAAGGCCCTAGGGCAGCCATGTTTAAGAGGATATAAGGCCACCAGGGAAACAGCTAGAAAGAGATCACATAAATTACTTTAGGAGACATTTTAGGGAATTTGCATTGTATCCTAGGTGCAAGGAAAAGATATTGAAAGGTTTTTAAGCAGGGGAGCAGCATGATTTTTTTCCTTCATTTTTAAATGAAAATTTTGATGCATACATCAAAGTTAAAGGAATTTTAAAGTGAGCTCCTGTATACCTATCACATAATACCATTTTCATTTTATTGGATACAAAGATTTGATGTATTTTTAAATGTTCTATCCTCTATGTAGAAGAGTACTAAAAAGGAAGGAGAAGGGGAATTGGGAGCTCTAGCCCTAGTCTCATCATTTAGTGTCATTATAGGTAAAGAAGAGCTCTGGCATGGAGGCCTGGAAGGCTGCACTGCACAGTGGGTGGCAGGGGCCGGACCACAGTGGGTTTTTTGTATTGTGCCAGAGTACAGATGGTCCCAGACTTACAGTGGTTCAACTTACTATTTTTTGACTTTACGATGGTGTGAAAGCAGCAGTACACATTCAGGAGCTCCTCGACTTAACAGTGGGGCAACATCTTGTTGAACCCATCATAAGTTGAAAATACATATTGTCAGCTGAAAGTGCTTTTTGGCTATATATATATATGGAGAGAGAGAGAGAGAGAGAGAGAGAGACAGAGTCTCGCTCTGTCCCCAGGCTGGAGTGCAGTGGCATGATCTCGGCTCACTGTAACCTCTGCCTCCCGGGTTCAAGTGATTCTCATGTCTCAGCCTCCTGAGTATCTGGGATTACAGGCATGCGCCACCACACCTGGCTATTTTTTTGCATTTTAGTAGAGATGGGGTTTTGCCATGTTGGCCAGGCTGGCCTCGAACTCCTGGCCTCAAGCAATCGTCCCACCTCGGCCTCCCAAAGTGCTGGGATTACAGGCATGAGCCACCGCACCTGGCCATCTTATGGTATTTTCAATTTATGTTGAGTTTATCAAGATGTACCCCTATGGTAAATCGAGGAGCAGCTGTATATGTAGGCCATGGGGAGGTCATAAAGGATTTCAGTTGAGAGTAAGATAGAGCCCTCTTATCAGTGGTTTTACTTTCCACAGTTTCAGTGACCCTTGGTACTTGACCTTGATCCCAACCTTGGTCCAAATCTGTTACATACAGTAAGATATTTTGAGAGAGAGAAAGACATCACACTTATGTAACTTTTATTACAATATACTGTTATAGTTGTTCTATTTTATTATTAGTTATTATTGCTGATCTCTTACTGTGCCTACTTTGTAAATTAAATGTTATCATAGGTATGTATGTATGTATGTATGTATGCAAAAACACCATAGTATATATTGTGTTAGGTGGTATCTCAGTTTCAGGCATCCACTGAAGGTGTTGGAACGTATCCCAAGTGGAGAAGGGGGAACTACGGTAGTGTGAGCAGGCTTGCATATTCCAAGGATCCTGGAGGCAAAAATGTGTGGGGAAATGTCTGACATGAGATAGAGCTGGGCCTAGAAAGTGAGTCTGGAGCCTTTAGTCCTATGCAAGAAAGAGGATAAGCTGTGTTGTGTGTAAGGCCAGGGTGGATAGGAAGAAAGAGAGAGGGGGAGGGGAAATATTTGACAATTATTTAGGGGTATAATGCCTGACCCATAATAGTTGCTTGATAAGCATTTATTGAGTGAATTAAAGTACAATCAGCAGGACTTAGAGAGTCCTGGTGATGAAGGGCAAGGAGACGAGTTGTAACCTGTGCAAGTCACTCAACTTCTCTAAGCCTCAGCTCTTCATCTATGAGAGGGGAAAGGTAAGAGTACTCCCTATTATATTAGTCAAAAATCTCCAGAGAAACAAAGTAAATGGGATTTTTTTTCTCTCTCTCTCTAATACATATATGTTAGATACATGACCCTATACTGCACAGCTTGTCCTCTTTCCTAAAGAAGACTAAAGGCTCCAGATTCACCTCCCAGACCCAGTTCTATCCCATGTTAGATACATGTACATGACTAGATACATGTATATATGTATTAGGTGTAGGGGAGATATATAGGGAATTGGCTCACATGATTGCAGAGGCTGACAAATCCCAAAATCTGTAGTCAGCAAGATGGAGACCCAAGACAATTGATGGTATAGTTTTAGTACAGATGCTGGTAGGCCTAAAGCCTGGAAAGAGCCAATGTTACAGTCTGGGTTCAATAGCAGGAAGGAATTGAAGTCTCACCTTAAGGCAGTCAGGCAGGAGGAGTTCCCCCTTACTTGAGGGAGAGTTGGCCATTTTGTTCTATTCAGGCCTTCAACTGATTGGATGAGGCCTACCCAAATTAGGGAGGGCAAATGATTTTATTCAGCCTAGGGAAGGCAAATGACTTTATTCAGTCTACAGAGCCAAATGTTAATCTTATTTAAAGCACCTCATAGAGACACATCCAAATAATGTTTGACCAAATGTCTGGGCACCCTGTGATCCAGTCAAGTTGATACATAAATTAACTATCACACTTACCCTGCCTGCTGTGAAATGCTGTTAAGTTTTAAAATACTGTACACATGAAAGGAAGTATCACTATTGATTCAAAGAGAAAAGTTTACTTTAATGATAATAGCTTAATTTTATCCAGTGCTTCCCATATCCCAGTTATTATTCGGTCTTACTAGCATTATCTCATTTAATTCTCACAATAACTTTATCCCTCTGTTTACCCCTTAGAGAGGTCCATGTGTATAACTGTTGCTGCACACAGATTCCCTGCATTAAGACATGGTGAAGAGGAGCACAGTTTCTGGAGCCAGCCTCCCATGGTTTCAATCTCAGTTCTGTCACTAGGTACATGACCTTGGGAGCAAGTTACTAACTTCTCTGTGCCTGTTTCCTCTTCTGTGAAGTGGGATAATAATTGCAAAGTGCTTAGGACAGAGCCTGGCATTTAGTATACAAATATATACCAAGTATGTGTGTGTGTGTGTGTGTGTGTATATATATATAGTATTTGTGTGTGTTTATATATCTATGTGAATATGTTGCAGTAGTAGTGGTGGTGAGGACAGTGATTACACAGAGAGCAAACTCTCATGCCTTCAGGCACCAGTCAGGTAATATCAGTGTGTGAAGTGATCAATAATAGGTCAGTATGGAGTAGGGGGGTGTGAGTGAAGAACTAGGGAGTGTCCTCTTAACTTGAAGGCATTAAAATCCAGGAATTTGCAAAACACTACTTGGGCCACCTAAAACTCATTTTTTTTTTACCCTCAGGTTGCCATCTGCCCAGCTGTGTAATGAGTGTTTCACAAATACTTCCCTTAACAATTGTGCTAGCAGAGTGGCCCATTTTATAGATGTCAAATTCGAAGCTCACTTACAAGGTAGTCAGTACCAGGGGAAACTGGGACTGAACAAAGGGAACAGAGGCCTGACTCCAAAGCCAGTAGGGCTCTTTGGATGGTCTCAAGGTTCCTAGGTGAGTGGAACTGGAACATTCAGTCCATCCTACTGTCTGTCATCTGTGACCCCCTTTGAGGACGCGATCTCTCACTGACCTATGACAGAGGTAGGGCAAGTGAAAGAGGAAAGGTGCCTATGGTGCTTGCAGTCTCCCTGGAATGTCTTCTGTACTCTCCCTGTGCAAATCCCACATCCTGCTGATACCACCCTCTCTTCTCCATTCCTGTGCCTATCACATGTGCATCTGTTGGTGGCCATGCAGGTTATGGCTGTTTGTGTTTGTGATGCTCCTTCCATTGTGAGCTCAGAAGGGTTAGACCCGTATTCATTTTTCCATCTCCTGCCTGTTTGAATTTCCATTGAGTATCATTCATTAAATACCATCTGCTGGGTCTGAGTTCTAGTTATTATCCATCACTCATCAAGTGATGATGTCTGGGTGATTAACTTGCCGTCTAAGATGTTCAGTTTCTGCATCTTTTAATTTGTAATTATTTATTATTATTTTTTAAATGGGGTCTTGCTTTGTTGCCCAGACTGGTCTCAAATTCCTGGGCCTAAGCAGTCCTCCTGCCTCAGCCTCCCAAGTAGCCAGGACTACAGGTGTGTGCCACCACACCTAGCTCTCCATCTTTAAAATTGGGATAATAACTGTCACAAGGTGTATTCCCCAGGAAGTAGATTCTGATGTAGACTAGCATGTAGGAGATTTATTAGGGAGTGTCCTTGGGATCATCACAGTGGAAGAGAATGGAAGGAAGCAGGATCAGGCAAAGGGAGAAGAGAGGCTACAGCACATTTTTAATGAAGGCCTCAGCTGCCTCCATGAGAAGCTCTGAAGCTAAGATAGCCTTTCAAAATAGTCCTGAGTCAGAGTGAGAGTGTCAGGTCTTTATACCCTATGTTGATCAATCACTGGATGTGGGCACCTCAAGAAGGGGGCATGACCTTGGGAAAGACAATTCTCTCAGTCAAGGCAGTTTCAAAGAGAGTTGACAGTTGAGGGTTGTCTAAACTAAAGTTATTCAGTTTCAAAGGAGGACTTGGAAGGCGTCACAGCCTCCCAGTAACCCAAATATCCCAAGCTGGTTAACCCAGTTACTCAAGTAACAACTTCACAGGAAAGCTGATGCATGTGAAAGCATTCTGTAAGGTGTTAAACTTAAGGTTTTAGTTGTTGTTAATTTTAAGAGTAATATTACTGGGACTGGGTAAATACTTCTTCAACTGAGTTGATTCTACGTTTTTAGAGCAACTTCTCAACAAAACTCATGCAGTTAGTATATACTCTTGTATATACCCTTCTTCTCACTTCCCAAAGACACCCTTCTCCCTCTCTCTTTTGTTATTAAGCTCATCTTAAAAGTGCTTATGCCATCCTATTTTAAAACCTCTATGGTTGATTTGATTTGATTTCCTTTCCACTGAAATGACTGTTCTGAACTCTGACCTTAATCTGGGATGGTCAGAGCAGCTGGAAGCACTTTCTTGACTATCTGTCTTCAGACTTTATATTCCATATAGGCTCAGAGAAAGTCTAACTGCAGTCTTTAAACATTGCTAACATTAACGATTCCCATCAGTGAAGTTAATTAAACGTAAATCAGTACTGGCACTAGCATTCCCAACTTTGTACTGATCCTGGATAGGCTTGTAGGGCTCAGACGTCAGAATATCTTAGCAAAAGCTGACAACAGGAAAAATGAATGTTCCAAAGATCAAGAATATTGAGCAACTCTGAGTCAATTCCAGACACTAGCTGCTTATAGAAAAGAACTGTGTACAGGACTTCAGAGGTGTAATATGTTGTTGATTTCACACACACACACACACACATACACAATCACACTCACACACATACTAATGTGGTCAGCCAGTTATTCTCTGAATTCCATCATCATTTGATTTCTCTCAAATATATATGTGTATATATTTCTAACTCACAAATTGCATTGTGTCACTTCCCTGATGAAATATCTTCTGTAGCTCCCTAACATCTCCATCACAAAATTTAAAGTCTCAGCAAAAGTCTTATGTTCCCTAAACATGCCAGAATTTTTATGCTGCTGTGTCTTTGTGCTTGTAATTTCCTTTCTGCAGAAAGCTTTCTCATTGCTTATGCATCCTTCAGGTCTCAGTTCAAATGTTTCCTCCACTGGACAGCCTTCCCTGGCTTCCCCACAATGACACTTGCTGCTCTGTGCTGCCTTTCCTCCAAGACAGAGAGCTACAGGATGGAAGGAAATGAGTTTGTGGACTAGTTGGAAGTGTGAGAAGATCAGGGTAGACAGAGAATGGGAGAAGTTATATGCAAAGCCTTTGTACTTAAAAATTTTCATCTGGCAGAGTCAATACTCATTATATGTATCTCTAAAAGTGTGACTTAATATATCTGATATTTGATTTTGTTCTTGGCTTTAAGAAGAACCAGAATCTTTTGATTCAAGGATTAGAAGAGCTCCTAAAGGTAGGCTTTCTGACAAAAGGAAAGCTTTCCCCTGACTGCCCTCTTGTGGAGGTGCTAAAATAGCCCAAAGATGGCAAGTCTATAAAATCATCATAAACCTTGATTGAGAGAGCAGTTTTCTGTACTGTCCACTGTACTGGTTATTCAAGCTTCCATATGCATATAATTACATATTTTTAAATAATTTAAATGTGGCAAGGCATACCCCAAACTGAATTCAGTTTGTCTCTGGTAAATCAGATGGTTCTTCAAGAATATAGAATACCCATAGTGAAGGTTATGAACAGCACATGGAGACAGGCCACATGTGATTAAGAGCAGTCTCTGATGGATGAAGTGCTAGATGCACACTAGCTTTCACTAGCACTTTAAGTTCCATTTCCCCTAGACCACTGGCTCATGCCACGCCTAAGAGTGGTCTGCTGATGAGCTATGTTAAAATGCTGATTTCTGAGCTGTTCATCCAGATTCTGATTCAGTGTGTCTGGGCTAGAACCCAGGAATCTGCCTTTAATAAGCACACCAGGGTGATGCTAATGGATGTAGCCCTTTTGCATCTTGCAGTGGGGATGGGTTTTATGGAGTCATTTACATACTTTTCTACAACTAGGGCAACTTTCTTATTTTATTTTATTTTGAAATATTTTTATTGTTATACTTTAAGCTCTGGGATACATGTGCAGAATGTGCAGG
The DNA here is from genome assembly GCF_003255815.1 of Theropithecus gelada. Taxonomy (NCBI): domain Eukaryota; kingdom Metazoa; phylum Chordata; class Mammalia; order Primates; family Cercopithecidae; genus Theropithecus; species Theropithecus gelada. The sequence continues at coordinate 77,971,206 of NC_037668.1, forward strand.
TTTGTTACACAGGTATACACATGCCATGGTGGTTTGCTGCACCCATCAACCCGTCATCTACATTAGGTATTTCTCCTAAAGCTATCCCTCCCCTAGTCCCCCCATCCCGACACTCCCCGGTGTGTGATGTTCCCCTGCCTGTGTCCAGGTGTTCTCATTGTTCAACTCCCAGTTATGAGCGAGAACTTGCAGTGTTTGGTTTTCTGTTCCTGTGTTAGTTTGCTGAAAATGATGGCTTCCAGCTTCATTCATGTCCCTGTGAAGGACATGAACTCATCCATTTTTATGGCTGCATAGTATTTCATGGTGTATATGTGCCACATTTTCTTTATCCAGTCTATCATTGATGGGCATTTGGGTTGGTTCCAAGTCTTTGCTGTTCTGAACAGTGCCACAGTAAACATACGTGTACATGTGTCTTTATAGTAGAAGGATTTATAATCCTTTGGATATATACTCAGTAATGGGATTGCTGGGTCTAATGGTATTTCTAGTTCTAGATCCTTGAGGAATTGCCCCACTGTCTTCCACAATGGTTGAACTGATTTGCACTCCCACTAACAGTGTGAAAGCATTCCTATTTCTCTACATCCTCTCCAGCATCTGTTGTTTCCTGACTTTTTAATGATCGCTATTCTAACTGGTGTGAGATGGCATCTCATTGTGGTTTTGATTTGTATTTCTCTAATGGCCAGTGATGCTTTTTTTCATGTTCGTTGGCTGCATAAATGTCTTCTTTTGAGAAGTGTCTGTTCATATCCTTTGCTCACTTTTTAATGGGGTTGTTTGTTTTTTCTTGTAAATTTGTTTAAGTTCTTTGTAGATTCTGAATATTAGCTCTTTGTCAGGTAAAGAGAATAGGTAAAAGTCATGATTTTACCTATTCTCATCTATTGTCTCCATTAGAGCACTCTTTTTAGACATTATGCCTTGATTTTTGGTTTGAAAGACATGGTCTTCATTTCCATACATGAGTTTGCTAGTAAGAATTAGGCATTTGATCTATAACTATGGAACAGACTTTCTTTCCTGTCTCCTTTCCTCCTTCCCTCCTTTTCTTTGTAGCTACCTACCTGTCTGCCTGTCTAACTATGTACCTGTGTACCTACCCACCTGTATTTACAAATCAACCTTCATTGTGCCTTGTACCCGGTGAACCAATGTGAACTTCAGATAAGCTAACCTGTCAGAATGGGGATTACCCTGGGATTTTGGCCTTTTTGATAGGGAAGGATGAAAAAGCATTGGCCAGGAAGTTTAGCTCTCCTATAGAATAATACCAACAGCCATTTTTTTTAAAGAGATGGAGTCTCACTCTCACCTAGGCTGCAGTGCATTGGCATGATCATAACGCCCTGTAGCCTCAAACTCCCACTCAAGTGATCTTCCCACCTAATCCTCCTGAGTAGCTGGGAATACAAGCACACACCACTGTACCTGGCTAATATTTTTTATTTTTTTATTTTTTGAGACACTGGGTATTGGTTTGTTGTCCTGGCTAGTCTCAAACCCCCAATGTCAAGTGATCCTCCCGCCTCAGCCTCCCCCAACTGCCATTTCTTGAACACCTACCAGATACCAGGCATTCTATAAGACTTTTTAGGTACACTATTACTAATTCATCAAAGTAGTTCACAGGTGAGGAAATTGGAAGCTAAAAGAGGTTATGTACTATGTAAGTCATCTAGAGCCTTTAAGGTTGAACTATAACTTGAATCAGGTATGTCTGACTTCAAAGCTCCTTCCTCTCTCACTGGATGAGCATATATCTAACTACCTGCAGATGGACACTAATGCTCTTCAGCCTTCTCTGGGTCTACTAGTTAGTTTTGTTGTGACTAAACATAAAATTTGGGGAGAAAACTCCATATTCAAAAAAGTAAGTTAGCAAATCAAGCATTTCTCCAGGGCACAGCTGCTATTTTCACACTTTCTGAGAAATCTGAAAATCAGTATTGAAATCGAAAGGAAAATAATGGTTACTGTGAATTTTTAGAAGTTTCTGAAGGTTGTTTTAGGACCCCAATGGGCAGCCATGTATCTTAATTTTGCATTTTGTAAAGAACCTGCGGCATTGTTGACACTCCTGAAAGGTCAATAACAACTTGTTTGATATTTCAAGTTAATTGTGAGTTTCTGCATTTTTGCATAGCTGAACCTTTATTATTAAAAGGTCCCTTACAAATGGTGCATTCCCCTCATTGTTGAGAGCTGCCTTGAATGCCTAGTATGCCAGTGGAAATACATTTGTTGCAGTGGAAAGGCATTTGACTTAACACAGCATCGTTAATTTTTCTTTAACCATCAGAACATTTTTAAAAATCAAGTTTGTGTTTTTCTGATTATGAAAGAAGCAGCACATGTTCAATGTTAACAATTAGGAAAATATAAAACAGCATAAAGATAATAAATCATCCATGATCTTCTTACCCAAGAGTAATTATAGTAGTAATTTTTTTAAAGTTCTTTAAATAAGGCGTGTTTACCATGTGTGACCTCTGTTGTAGGGTAGGTGACATAATTCTAATTTTATAGATTTGGTAACTAAGCTTAGAAAAGTTAAATAATTGTCCTGCTTAGTTTACAACATTCTGTTTTTCCCTAGTTCCAAAGCCTGTACTCTCCCACATAACCGCTGGTAACATTGTAGATTGTTTCCTCCAAGTCTTTTTTTATGTATGTTTTTTCATGGCTGAGATCATACTGTGAACACAGTTTTGACCCTCCCATTTACCCTTAACATAATGGTATAAGCATTTTCCTTATACAGAATGGCTCTGCCTCCCTGCCTGCCTTCATCTCATACCTGCCCCCTTCTGTCTTGCATGCCACACTCCAGTCACATTGGCCTTTTTTCTGTTCCTGGAACAAGTCAAGAATGTTCTTGCCTTGGGACCTTTGCACTGGCCATTTCCTCTGCCTCAAACACTCTTGTCTTAGATCTTAATGACTCAATGGTTAGTTTTTTCTCATCCTTTAGGTGTCAGCTTAAACGTATAAGTTTTCCCTGAAAGTCTTATCTCACATAGGTCCTGTTTTCTTTCTTAGCACTCGGTGGATTTCCTTCGTAGCACTTGTTATAACTTACCATTAGTTCATTTTATTCGCCTTTTTATTGTGTTCTTGTATCACCTTCACCTTTATAGGTCTGGGTCTAACATGGACTTATACATGATGCTGCATTGAACATTTTTCTATATAAAACACTTTATCATTATGATAGTTTCATAGAGGTTCAAACTAGATCAAAGTGTAGGAACATTTTGAGGGCTCTTGCTCCACATTACTGCAAAAAATTCATCCCAGCATCCCAAAGTGTATACAACTGTGAGCACTGTGTGGGGGTGCCAGTTTCACTGCACCCTTGCCAGCATCATCAGTTTTTAAAGTCTTAGCTATTTTGATAGGTGACTCAAACCATGCCTGCACACTGTAGGTGCTCAGTAAATTTCATTTGCTAAAGGGATGATATATAAAGTTGACATTTGGCCTGAGTTCCAAGAACACCCACATCCTTTCCTGGACTCCTTTTCCTTTGAGGTCACACAGAGACTATAAGTACAGAGAACAGCAGTAGCCAATGCCACGGCTTACACCTATAATCACAGCACTTTGGGAGGCCAAGGTAGGAGGGTGGCTTGTGGCCAAGGGTTCTAGAGAAGAGCGGCAAGTGAAGGTGCCCAGATTGGCTCTATTTTCAGCCTTCATAATCTGGGCAGGATCTTCTGAAGACTTTCTTTTGCTAGGCCTAGAGGTAGCCATTGCCTAAAAATACAGTTGCCCCTTGCTCCTTTTCCCCTAAATCTATATCCAAATAGTAAGGAAGGACCTATTCAGAGCAATGAAAGCATATTTGCATTGTCATTGCTGGTATAGACCTGTCCAAATGCCATTTCATTATTATCTCCTTGACAGATGAGGTACCATTTTTATTTAGATATCTAATTAGCAAATGCTTTAAAAATTCATCATATTTAATGCATGGCATGGTAAATACCTCTGAGAGTTTAACCCAATATAAAGCTCTTGAACCTGACTATATTTACAGCTGCAAGCCTCCTTCTTAGGGAGGCAGCGAAGGGGGAGATAGATGCAGAGATATCCCCTTAGTATTATTTTCATGTATGAGTTTTAAAACTAGTTATGAGGGTAGATGTTTTCCCACATGTCTCTTCACCAGTTGTAAGTCCTGTTTGGGGTAACTGTTTGTGTGTTTTGTCTAAGTCTTTTTTGTCTTTTGTAATACATTTATGTGAGTGCTTTGAGTAGTAAAAGCAGTGATCTTGCTTTTTTTTTTTTTTTTTTGTATCTTTGGTAAATATTTTTCCAGCTTGTCTTCCTTGTAACTTTTTCTGTTTTAGACTTCCTGAAGTACATGTAGGCCATTCTGTCAATATTTTTCCTTGTTAATTGCTCTTAAGCTTATAAGAGACCAAGACTGGCTAATGGGTTACTTTTTTTCCTGGTTATTTTATGGTTTAAGCACATCTTGCTTAGAAGGTCCTTTCTACTTGTATAAAAGAACGTTGAAATTGTATGAATTGTAAATACCTGGTTCCATAGCATTTTCCTTGAAATTGGGAAATTTGTCTAGTTTGACTTTGAAAAAAATAGATTTCAAAATAAGGTATAACTAGATAAGATTTAAAGGTATTTCTTTGTTTAGTTCCTTGGAACCATTCAGTTTTTTTTTTTTTTATACTCTCTCTGCTCTGTCTCCTGGAATAGTATGCGGAGGAACCCTTTAGCATACTAATATAATAAGGATGCTTTTTATGGCTTAAGAGATCTTGGGAATCCTTGGGAAATTGTTCAGTGACTCTCTGCAATGGAATTAATGTTTTAAAGCCAGAAGCATGCATTCTATATAAGAAATATATTTTCAGAGCTCTTCTTGCTATGAGCTCTCCAACCCCTGCCTCCTGCCACCCTGGGAGTGGTGTACCCTCCACACCCCGCACCCTCCACCCCCAGATAATTGGATTGGAGCTAGTGTTCTTTGTTGTTTGCTTTTCAGAGAGGGGCGCTTGTGTATTATATTCTGGAAGGAATAGGGACTGCTGTAGTATGAGTGCATTCTCTCGGGGACTCTGCAGATCCAAGGCCAGTTCTTCATTCCGAACCCCTCAAGTCACTCCTTGGCCTCTGCTGTTCTTTAGCTAAAGGAAGAGATTCCCATTGTTCCTATCTATTTTTTCCAAAGGGAGATTGCCATTACTGAAGAAGAGGGTGGGCTTAGAGTCAATCAATTATCTTTTGGGCTTAAAACTAAAGAAAATGAACCCATGATTCAAGGATATCTACTTCATCATTTATTATTTTCCTTATGAAAACCACCCTGGAGCAGGATAATCTTTTTCTAATCACTGTAATGAATGGATCCCCCAAAACAGCCAACCGGAAATGGAATTCTAAAACATGGTTTATTTTAAATTAATTTATTTTCTTTTTTAAACCAGCTTGGTACAATGAGGAAGCAGAGAGGCACAGAAAAGGCTACGGACTTAGCCAAGGTGACAGAGCTAATTAGTGACAGAGCAAAGATGCTTGCTGTTCATGTCTTCCACTCTAGTACTTTCTACTGTCTCTTTTCTCACAATCTTCAGAGATGCATGGTTTACAACTGTGGCTATGAACAACAGACTACATCTTCTAGATTGTATTTTTTTAAAGTTAGCTAAAACAACCCATTGAAGATAAATATATTTTAATTTTTATAAATTTCACCTTAGCGATGTGACTTAAAATGTAACCATCTCAAGTAGATCCTTTTTTTTTTTTTTTTTGAGATGGAGTTTCACTCTTGTTGCCCAGGCTGGAGTGCAATGGCGCAGTCTCGGCTCACTGCAACCTCCACCTCCTGGGTTCAAGTGATTCTCCTGCCTCAGCCTCCCAAGTAGCCGGGATTACAGGCACCTGCCACCATGCCAGGCTAATTTTTGTATTTTCAGTACAGACAGGGTTTCACCATGTTGACCAGGCTAGTCTCAAACTCCTGACCTGGTGATCCGCCTGCCTTGGCCTCCCAAAGTGCTGGGATTACAGATGTGAGCCACTGCACCTGGCCTCAAGTAGATACTGAATTTTCTACATGAAAAGTTGCTGTGGGCTAAATTGTGCCCTCAAAATTCACATATTGAAGCTCTAGCTCCTTGTGTGACTGTATTTGGACATAAGGCTTTTGGGGGGTAATTAAGGTTAAATAAGGTTATAAGGGTAGGATCCTAGTCTGATAGGATTTTTGGCCTTATAAGAAGAGAAAGAGAGAGATCTTTCTCTCCACCATGCAAGGAAGGACACAGTGAGAAGACAGTCACCTGCAAGCCAGGAAGAGGGTCCCCTCTAGAACCCAACCATGCTGGCACCCTTATCTCAGACTTCCACTCTCCACAACTACAAGAAAATACGTTTCTTTTGTTTAAACCACCCAGTCTATGGCATTTTGCTATGGCAGCCCAAGTTGACTAATATAAAAGCTTTATTGTCCCACTAAATTCTGGTTTCTAGACCCAGTAGACATACAAATTACAAGATCATTGAGGCTGATCTGTGTTTTAGAAAAATCATTCTGATAGTTCCTTTGAGGCTCTGTGTGCCTTTTGTGTGATTGAGTTGTGAGTGCTTCAGAGCACTTGCTTTAATTGTAAGGAATAGCTTATTGTTGACTGGAAACATCCTGGCTCACAAATGAAATTGATGAAAGCTAGCCTGTCCTTCACTGAACCAGGACTGAAGGATGTATTAGCATTGTGATGTCACTGTGGCCAGAGGCCTTTGCTGGACTGGGAACTCACTTCTGAGTTCCTGAAATCACTTAATTATAGGCGAATGCACATAATACCTGAACAGCATCACTGAACTGTTTTTGTCTTCCCTGCCATGCTGACTTATTCATTAACATTTGTGTAAACCATCTGAACCATAGAATCCTTTTGGGAGGTCCTCAAGCTCATCTCTTCTATCTGTAGACCAACTCTTCCTCAAGCATCCCTAACAAAACTCAGAGGCTCTCATCTTCGCCACTGAAGAGTTGGTTACCTTGAACTGATGGATTCAGCTGATGTCAAACTTGGAAACAAATATTAACAAATATTTAATGCAACCTTGGACAAAGTAAAAGATCTAAAAATATGTGGTCTCAAGCCTCTTAAACTTCTTGAAATCAAAGAAAACCAACTACTGGCCTGAAGGTCTTGGCAGAATGGTAATGCTACTTCCATAACATTAACCACCAAAAGCCTTTCATCTCCAAGGATAGACAGGCTCCTTCGATCACTCAGGGCACTAGAAACCAGGAAACAAGAAAGGGCACCCACCCACACAGCCAGCCAGCACCTCTCATATCCTCCCACAGACCCTGTTCTCCAAATACTAGACAGCAGAATAATCTGTTGAGCCTTAGTGAGTGCCAGGATGTTTCAGATCCATTCATATGACTGTATTGGTTTTACTCAGGCTTGGCAAGTGTTCTTTGCAGAAGGCTGGGTATAGCAATAGCGCCATTTCACAGTTGATGATACTAACCCATAGCAAAGCTTGAAGTCTCCACAGCAAAGGAATTGAGCAGCTCTGACTAGAAGCCACCTGAAAGTGAACGAGCTCCTCAAATATTATCTGCCATTCTGCCACACTACCAGGCACTAGGATAAAGAGAACCAGAAATGGTCTCTGGCTTTGTAGAATTCTCAATGTAGCAGAAAAGAAAGACTCATTAGAACTTGTCATTGCAGTGTGAAAAGTGCTGTAATGTTGGAAAGGAAGCAAGGAGTCTATAGGAGCAGAGAAGAGGGTAACCTAATGCAGATTCTTAAAAACTGGCTAAATTAAATTAAAGATATAAGGCATTATTAACTTTAAAGGTTTTTCTTTTTAGATTCTAGGGTGATCTCTGTACCTTCTAATACAGTTCTTTTTTAAAAAAAAAAAAAACCAACAACTTGATTTTTAAAAACTTTGGTTTAGTTTCAACATTCTCTCACGTTGGCTTTTAAAAGCCTCTTTCTGGCTGGGTGTGGTGGCTCATTCCTGTAATCCCAGAGTTTTGGGAGGCCAAGGTGAGCAGATCAATTGAGCTCAGGAGTTTGAGACCAGCCTAGGCAACATGGCAAAACACCATCTCTACAAAAAAGTTTTAAAAATTAGCCAGGCATGGTGGCATGTGCCTGTGGTCCTGGCTACTCAGGAGGCTGAGGTGGGAGGATCACCTGAGTCCGGGAGGTTGAGACTGCAGTGAGCCATGATTGCACCACAGCACTCCAGCCTGGGCGACAGAGTGAGACTCTATCTCTAAAACAAACAAACAAACAAAAAGCATTTTTCTAACCCTTTCTGTTTTTAGAATGGGCTTGGGGAATGGGGTGTATTTTCTCAGTGATGCCATCAGGGGTGGGAAGGATAAGGCCAAGTGCAGTGATAGGGACACCTACAGAAGAATAGCCAGATGGGGAAACTTAATGCCTAAGACATTCAGATGTTTAAGAGTCATGTAAAGGCCTCAAAAGCATTTGAGATCCCAACATGTAAAGTACAGGAATTGTTAGGCTGGTATTTGGGCATCAGAGAGTTGGATGGAGGTTGTGAAAAGGTCTGCCACAGAGGACAATTGGAAGGTTCTGGTGCTGAAATCAGTGGGGAATGACAGAGGCTAAACAGGCTCAGGCAGAGGTTATGTACAACTGAGTCTCTTTTTTCCTCCTGTTAAAAAGTTAGTGATTTTATCTATCTCAAAGTTGTCATAAGCTATAAATGAAACTCTCACATATAAAAAGACTAGTCCTTGAAGAAATCCCCACCTCTCCTTTCTCATACCCCCTTCCTCTGCATTCTCACACTACTCTTTTTCACTTTTCAGAAGCCAGTAGTGTAGAGAAAGAGCTATTCTAAAATATTCTATACAATGTGTGCCACTAGGCTTCTAAGGGGGATGGTGATGTTGTAACTTTCAAGACACTTAGTCTAGTATTGCAACTGAAAAAAAAATTGAACAGTGTATATTAGTCATAACAGGCCAATTACTGTAACAAACAACCCTGAAATCTCAATGGTTTGATACAGTAAGGGTTAGCTCTTGCTCATTTCACAGTTCAACATAGGTCCATAGGATGCTGTGCTCCACTCAGTCATTCAGGAACCCAGGTGCCTCTCATCTGGTGGCTCTGTTCTCCTTTAGGACTTCAGAGTTCTCCCTTGTACCCTTTGCATCTACCTGGTAGGCAAAGGAAGAGAGAGAGTGAAGATGGCACATCATACAGAAATTGTTAGAGACTGGTCTTAAAAGTGATGTGCATCACTTCCACCCACATTCCATTGGCCGGAGCTCAATCACTCAGCCCCACTGTAGTCTAGCTGTATGGCTAGGCACAAAAGGAAATAGGACTGGGTGGACATTTGGCAGTCCCTGCACCGCAGTCAGAGGTAGCCCAAAACAAGGCAAATCATTGGAAAAGTAGCAAATGAGCTCCCTTTCACTGAAGGTATGTAAGCAGAGTCCAATGACCCCTTATTTCCCAGTCCTACTAGGGTAAGGTGGGGGAAATTTAAGCTAGAAGAATGCAGAGGACCTTTCTGTCTCTGAGGTTCTCTGATTCAGTAAAGCAGAAGGGAATTGGAGCTGAATTACCCATCTGAATTTCCGGTGACTTAAACTGAGTTCTTGGAGTAGAAATAGAATGTTGAATTTCATTTCATGAATTGTTCTTCCAGCTTGACGTATTGGAGATTTTTAGCACGCACGCTTACACCTGGCTGCTCGCCACCTTCTGCCATTGCAGATACGCTTACAGGAAACCGTAAGTGGATCTGCTTTTGATGCTGGCAGCGTCTTACTAAAATGCTTTTGCTGGCATCATGGAACAGGAGCAGAATTCAGCTGGGACCAATAATGAGGCTATTTAGAAAGTTCTCTCCTCCACCCCCTGACAAGGCAGATGTGGTGGGGTTTTTCCACTCCCATTCTGTCGATGGTGGCCAAAATTAGTTCAAGGCCATCAGAAGTGTTTAGACCTCAAGAGTTGAAACCCCAGACCCATAAAGAGGACAAATCCTCTTCCTCACATCTAGCAAGAGAAAAAGAAACTCACCCCCAAAGACTCCCAACACAGAAATTTGTCACCTATTTTCTCTAACAGACCTGGAAAAGGCACAGCCACGTGTCAGTTTGGAAGGAAAGGAAGCATTGACCTCCATTAAAAATATCTCCAAGTAATTTAAAGTTGCTAATGCTTTTCTTTTCCTGAAACCATGTTATATTGAAACAACATTTTCTTCTAAGCACTTTCACTTCTATCATCTCATATTAAAATCCCCAGCCATTGTTGTGTGAGGTAGGGATGTCGTGTTTTATCCCCATTTAATAGATAAGACTTCTTGAGGTACAGAGAGATTAAGTGACTCGCTTAAGGTCTGTGAGACATGTATGCAAGATGAGTACCCAAATCTCTATACTTCCAAACTCTTTTGCCTAAACCACACAAGGTTATATCAGCTGATGGGTTTTTTGGCCATTCTAGTTCACTGTAACTGACTCTATTAATCTGTTGATCCATTAATCCATCTGTCCATCCACAAACTCGGTACCAAGTATTGTGCTTCAGATACAGAGATAAATAAGGGTCTTTGCCTTCACAGCTTAGTAGGAAAGATGGAAATAGAGATAAATAAATGACAGATACAAATACATATATAGACAAGTTATAATGGGTATATGTGTGGGGAAGGGCCAGGATTGGAAACACAAAGAGAGCATGGTAAGTTCTTCCTTAGAAGGTCAGGGATGATGTCACAAAGGTGACATTTGAGCTGAATTTTATAGGTATATGACCATCAGACACACAAGGGGTCAGGGGGCATCCCAGGCGAGGCACCAACTTGTGCAAAGGCATAAAATGTGCCCTATGCAGGGATGTTCTGGCATGTTTTGGGATGGTTTTAGACAGTAATGAACCCTATGGGGGCACCCTGGCAGCATTGCTGAGCTAAAAGTAAAGGAAGATATTCTGTGACACTCATGTGCACCCTTGTTCCTGGACTCATGTGGCATCTCAATTCTCTGACTTTAGGGAGTGATTTGGGTCTGACCCACACAATTCAGTCTTTGATTATGTACTCTTGCCTTATTCTGCCCATGTTTTCATCATTAGGCCTGGGCTCCCTAGTCTGACTGTAAAGTGCCAAGGGACTGCTTGGTGATTTTTAAATATTCAGAAATCAAGCAGTGAGCTCAAGAGAATATTAGCAGGATGTAGCACCATGCGAGGGAAAATATATGGACTTTAGTTCAGTTAGGTAAACCAGCACCATGCCAGGCATGGAGGGCACAGATGTTGTTGATGTCAAAGAGCTTGCAGTCTTGAGTGGAAGGTAGACAGGGAAGCTAGTAATCACAATTCAATAAGGACAAGAGTAACCTATGGAACAAGTTCTGTGAGAGCTCAAATAGGGAATCATTAATTCTGCCTATTCTCACTCCAATATAAATTCCCAGGGTAGGGGATTTTGTGTGCCTTGTTTATTGTTGAATCCACAGTGTCTGGCACACAGTAGGTGTTCAATAAATATTTGCTGAGTGAATTTATTGAAATTAATGCTTGAACTTTATTTATGATCATCAAGCATAAGAAGTGGGGACATGTATTCCAGACAGAGAGAGAATAGCTTGAGCAAAGGAACATACATAGGTGTAAGTTTTAATTTGCCCAAATGTTGTTTCCTTGAATGTACTGCCAGAGAGCGTTCTTATAAAGTTTGGGTATCATTGAGATTTCTGGATAGTGGCCTTTCTTTCTTTTTTTATTGTTTGTTTGTTTTTAAGCTTTTGATTGAATTCTCCCCACACATTACTGTGCTAAGTGTCTTGAGAAGATTGACTATACCAGCACATTTTAACCAGGGCCTTTGTCAACTGATGTCCTTTTGAACTACCTGCATTAGGTTGGGCATTGTTGCATCCTCTACCCTCATCCCTTTGTTGGAAACCATAGTGGCTATCAGGTGAAATTGGTCATAGGTAATGTGACCGTGTGACCTGGTTTGCCAGTACTGGTTTATGCCTGTTGTCTTGTTGTAATTATTAATAGAGACTCCTTGCACTCTCAAAAATATCTGGGTTTGACCAAGAGAAGGAAGGATCCCTTCTCTCAAGCATCAGTCAAGAAAAGTGGTTGATGTAGAAAGCCCCACTACCAGATATCAGGAGCACTAATTCAATGCTTACTCAGCAGATGTTTATTGAATGTGATTCTATTCTGGACACTTCAGGGACCCATAAGTATGAACAAAATGTGGTCTCTCCTTTGCCCTTAATTCAAAGTGATGATTATACATATCCTATCTTTCTCACGGTTGTAAGAATAACACAGTAAATACTCTGTGAATATTTGTTGAATGATTATAATGAATAAATAATGTATGTCATTTAACCTCTTTCTTAGTTTTTCTTATATGTCAATGCAAAGATAATAATAACAGTATCTACCTTATAGGATTGTTGTGAAACTAAGTGAGTAAATACATATAAAGAGCTAAGAGTAGCACCTGACACAGTAAATGCTCAATAGATAGCAGTATTGTGTGAAAGCACTTTGTAAACACAACAGAGATACTGATAGTTTTCTGCAGCTTAAAAATGAGAAAAGCAGCTATTTGGAAACTTTGTCCAGGAAAGGTTGTGTTTGTTAATTTATTTAACTATCATTTATTGTGAATCAGATATAAGCCCCACCCTCAAGGAGCTCAAGTGGGAGAGACAGACATGCAAAAAAGACTATGAATCTACATACATTTATGTCATAAAACCATGTCCTATAAATTTGTGGGTTCTGTTAGAGGTCTGCTGGGTACCACTTTACAGACCACTCATTGACAGTTTCAGCAGAAGGGGTGGATGTTGATTACTATTAATCAAGGAAGCAATGTGGTTAGATTGGAATTTAAGAAAGGTTACTGTGGCTGGTAGATGGTATTCATTTAAAACTGAAGGCAAAGATATGTTGATGATAATAATTCAAGACAGGATCAAGATACCAGCTTTATTTTCCCAGTCCTCTCTCGGTACTTGTGAAACCTGTGTTGTCAACCTTGAGTGTTTCCATGGTTAATTGTTGCACTTCATGTTTCTGTAAGTAAAGAATAATTAGCTGATGCAGTGGCTCATGCCTGTAATCCCAGCACTTTGGGAGGCCAAGGTGGGCAGATCACCTGAGGTCAGGAGTTTGACACCAGCCTGGCCAACTTGGTGAAACCCTGTATCTACAAAAAGTAAATAAATAAATAAATAAATTAGATGGACTTGATGACGGGTGCCTGTAATCCCAGCTACTGGGGAGGCTGAGGTGAGAGAATCTCTTGAACCCGGGAGGCAGAGGTTGCAGTGAGCCTAGATTGCGCCATTGCAATCCATCCTGGGCGCCATAGTGAGACTCCATCTCAAAAATAAAAATAAAAATAAAAAAAGAATGGTTAGGAGGAAGATTAATTGTGAAGCATTCAGGTAGGTGAAAAGTATGAGAGGAGTAAGCACTGCTCTCCTGTATGCTTGGGAGGCCTCAGCAATGGAGACATTCCATTTGGGATTTCAGAGAGCAATGACGGTCTGCTTCAAAATGAAAGTAATAGACAAGGAGGCTTGAGTTAAGTGGAAGTGCTAAGGGACTTGCCTAAGGTCACATAGCTAGTTTATGGCAGCATTGGTGCTCAAACCCGTCTTCTGACTCCCAGTTCAGTTTTCTTTCATTATAGTATTATTTAGACTAGACTAGATTAGTCCCTTCACTGATTGCTGAGTTCCTCAGGATGCCTCAGGAACTGCTAGGAGGACAGCAATGTTCTATTTGTTTATATATTGAGGGTTTTCATAAAATTTTGCTTAGAAAAAAGCACTTGCTGTAAAAAAAAAAATGTTGAAAATAAATCAGCTGAAGCTACCAATTGGCTAAATAGCCTGAAACTACTGTAGTGTAAAACTATATACTCTCCTTTTAAACTACTTTTATATTTATATAATATATATATTTTACACACACATACATACATACATATTAACTAATATCTGCACCTATATAGATACTCTGTTAAGTACTTGTACTTCCTAGGGTTTTCCCAGAGACCTGGTTGTATAGATCTGAGAATATGGGCTACAATATCAGCAGTGCCTTCCTCTTTTCCATAGCTTTCACACCATCCAGACCTATTGGAGTTCTCTGTGACTGAAGACTTTCCAGCTATGGAAGCACAAATTCAGGGGCAAACCCTCACATTATTCACCAAATAAGGTTGCAGTCAGAGCATCCCCATCTCTATCAATAAAACAGTGACTGTGTTGAAAGCTCATAGCATGAACTCAATGGATTTGTTGAGTTTGAAGAGCAACTTCCACTTTCGAGTTTTTGGTTTTTGTCACTTGAACATTTCTAAGAGGAATAATACCTTCCTTTGGCAGAGCTTTCTCACATCAGAAAAAAATGATTTTGTGGAAAGGTGGATTCCAAAAGTTTTTGAGTCATCCTTGGGATTCATCTATTTTTCATGTATTTCTAAGAAAGGCCATATCTCAGCCTGCCATACGAATATATTTGTTTTACTTTAGCAAATATTTATTGAGCACCAACTATGACAGCCACTGTGCTCAGCTGGAGGGAAACAAAGATGAATAAGAACAGTCTTTGCTCTTGAGTACCTTGAAAATAGGTGGGAGAGGCAGACCCATAAACAACTGTGGTAATGCTCTGACGGGAGTTCTGTGGTGTCAGGAAGAACAAGCTAGTATGAAAGCTCAGATAACAAAGAAGCTCATTTTGCTTAGTGAGGCTGAGGCCTTGAAGGATGAGTATGATTTTCCAGAGAGAAAAGGCACTCTAGATGGAAGAAATGACAGCAACAAAGACAAGTGTTGTGAGAGAATAGATTGTCATATCTAGAGCTGTGTATATGGAAAGAAATGTCTTGGAGGTATCAGGAAACTTAAATAAAGACAAAATTGTAAAGAGCCTTGAATGCTGTACTGAGTAATTGGACTTGAAAAGAGCAATAAGGATCTTAGAAAGATTTTTAGGCAGGGGAGTAACAGAACATAGGGCAAACCGTAAGAAATTGACCATGTTTGACTGCTTTTAACCTATAAAAACAATTTCATGTTTCAACCTAATAAAAAATAGTGAACATTTTTGAGTAATTAGCAGCATGTCACACCCCATAATACATACCTTACATGGATTATCTCATCTAATCCTCACAAGTTTAGGCATTATTGTTGTCCCAGTTTAAATATGACACTACAGTTCAGAGAGTATCTTTGGACTTAATCAAGGTCCTGGTCCCTGACTTTTAAAAGCCCATGGTTTTAATGATTTTTAACCAACCATCTCCAGTTCTGCATTTTATTAAAATAACTTGGTTAGGCACAGTGGTACATACCTGTAATCCCAGCACTTTGAGAGGTCAAGGCAGGAGGATCGCTCGAGCCCAGGAGTTTGAGGCCAACATGGGCAACATAGTGAGATCTTGTCTCTACTAAAAATAAAAATAAAAAATTAGCTGGGTGTTGGAGAAAAGGCCTGTGATCCCAGCTACTCAGGAGACTGAGGTGGGAGGATGACTTGAGCCTGAGAGGTCAAGGCTGCAGTGAGCCATGATCACACCACTGCACTCCAGCCTGGGTGACAGAGCAAGACCCTCTTTCAAAAAGAAAGAAACAACAAAACCTCTGGTGACCAGACTGGGTGTTAGAGGAACATGCTACTATCCTGGCTCTTTCTTTGAGGCAGATTTAAAAATCTTCTTCAAAAACTTAATTTCCCTTTAGCCAGCATTATTACAGTGTAAAGTCAGTTGAAAATCTGAGTAAACCCTACTGAATTAAAATTGCTAATTAAAAACTACTTATTTATAAACTCTGACATATTAGAGCTGGCAGAGACTTCAGGAATCATCTAGTTTCATTTCTTATTTACTCAAGAAGATTCAGGTCCAGAGAGGAGAATTGGTTTGCCTGAGGTCATAGAATTACTAGTAGCAGAGATGAAACTGGCCTTGATGTCTCCTGGCTCTTCCTTTTATGTTCCCGAGTGAATTAAAATGGATCTTACTTTCACAAACATGCACCAAGCACCTACTGTGTATAAGGCCCATTGTTCTAGGTATGTTCTTCAGTTCTCTTACACATGCAAATGTGTACAAATTCATGTTAGGTAGATGGTTCAGTTTGGCTAACTACTGATACTATGTCAAAGATATGGGGGAAATCTGTCTTTTAGCTATCCATATCATGGAATTGGCACACATAAATTGATAATAAATTTTTAATAGTGAAGATATCCATTAAGATTACTGTTCTAAGCCCTTGTGTGTTTTGTTTTCTTTTGCCCCAAGGTATCCATGTGCTAACAAATAATAAAGAAAAAATTTCAAGCAGGAGTTTTTACATTATTTGAGTTGTGAAACCTTGAAGATGATGTAAGCATTTCAAAATCCTTGAACAAGATGTAAGTTTTAATAATATGCATAACATATATAACACACATTTACATTCATAGGATTTTTGAAGGCTAGAGAACTTTTTTGCAAGCATTCTTATTTCACTAACAATGGAAAAATACTCAATGTGATGATTATTTAATTATCCCACGGTTCATTTTATGGATAATGAAGTGGGCAAAGTAGGTATCAAATAATAAAATTAGTAAATACTCTTTATTCACTCTTCTTAGTAAGGGAGGAATAGCAAGTGGTTAGATTGAATAGTGAGTTCAATATCAATAACCCTTTTAAAATAACTTGTGTAATTTCTATAATGACCTAGGAGTAACGATGACTTGATTTTAAAAAAAAGGAAAAGTTATGTTTGTGAATAATTTTAGGGAAGGACCAGGGCTTTTCTAGACACTCAAATTTTGTAGAAGCCTAGCATCATTATGGTTACCTCATAATATCATAAAGGAAGGTTAACATGAGATAAGCACTTGTAGCAAACAAGGCTTTGGATGTTGTAATGTTAAAACTTCTGTTCAAAAACCTTACATTAAAAAAATACTCATCTTCGTTAAAGATGTGATCCTTTTCACGGAGGTATTTTGAACTTGAAGCTGCTGTTGCTAAGGGGTTGCTAAGGGAAATGAGCTACTCAGCATTAATGTGTAACTTTACTCTTCTGCTTAAAAGTAGTTAAATCATTTCCCCAGCTTTAGAGTCAGAGAGGGGAAGAACTAAAAAGGGTCAAGTGGAGAGTTGCCTCTTTCTGACAGTTATATAGCATGCCTCTCTTGTTTTCCACATATTTTTATTCACCTCTCATAGAGAAAGGAAGCAACCTTTCTGGGCATAAGAGAGTTGGAAACTAGACTACCAAGTAGGGCAGGGCTTGTAATAAATGTAGAATGTCCCTGGCCAAGGCACAAGGGAAGTGCCTGACCACTGAAAGAAAAGCAGCCATGGGCTGTTGATCTAAGGCTTCTGCTGGTGACCAACCTCAGGAAAGGGATTTTTGTAATAAGTCAGGGTTAAGGATGACTTGATAAAGAAAGTTATGTATTAGTGAATAGAGCATTGACCACCAAATAACTATACCCTAAGCAGTTGGTTCAAATTTTTTCCGAATTATTTGAAATCAATAATTTATGTTCTTTTCTTGAGTGTCCACCATATTCCAGGTACTGTTATTCTATGTGCTGGGGTTATAAGGCAAATAACGTACAATTTCTGCCATGCAAACTCACAGTACAGTGTGAAAGTAACAGTGAACTGCCTGGGTGCAGTGGCTCACACCTGTAATCCCAGCACTTTGGGAGGCCGAGGCAGGCAGATTACCTGAGGTTGGGAGTTCAAGACCAGCCTGACCAACATGAAGAAGCCCCATCTCTATTAAAAATAAAAATGCAAAATTAGCCGGGCGTGGTGGCGCATGCCTGTAATCTCAGCTACTCGGGAGGCTGAGGCAAGAGAATTGCTTGAACCAGGAAGGCAGAGGTTGCAGTGAGCCAAGATCACGCCACTGCACTCCAGCTTGGGCGACAGAGTGAAACTCCGTCTCAAAAAAAAAAAAAAAGAAAGAAAGAAAGTAACAATTAACTATAATCCATTGAATGCAATCTGTAATTGAATTGTTTGAAAATTACTGAGGTCTAGAATTATGTTCACAGTTGGATTTTTAATAAATAAAATTTGGAAATATTTGTAAAGATAAATGTTTTGGGACTTGAGCAGACAATTTCATCTAAAGATCAGTCACTCTCTACACCACTTCCAAGCATGGGGAATGGAATAGCACATGCACAAAATAATGTAGACAAAATGTTTCCCTTGTAATCCTCATAGGACCAGAGTTCTATTATCACCTGGTGGCAGAATAGTGAATTTACAGGCATAGATTATTTTGATTGTTACTGTTTTAAATGTCAATAGAAGTCAAAGATATTATTTTGAATGTTAGTTTTTGAGTATAGAGTAACACAGAAAATAAGACTTAAATATCTTTAGATTCACACTTTTCTATATAAGTTGGTATGTTATAGAGAAAAGACTGTGGACTGAGGCTGGGCATACGTAAGCATGAAACCTAAATTGGCCTCTTCTTATTAGTTACATGATCTTGAGAAAATCAATTAAATTTTGTAATCTCTAGTTTTCTTATTGGAAATCTCAGAGTTGTGAGATTAAATGAGATTTATAGGCACAGCACCTACCATAATGTTCAACACACAGTGAATGTTCCATCAATATTAATTCTTGTTCCTTTTATAAAGAACTTACTGAATAAGAGGTCTGCCCTCCCACAGTAGTCATATCATAATATCCCTCTATTTATAGCTTTTTAAAATGGAGGAGGTTGGAATAGATTCAGAGGAGCCCTCACAGGGATTCTGGCTAGGATGCGATGGCTGTCAGTATCTCTTTCCTTTCCCCCACCCCACCCCTATTCTTATATGAAAAATATTCTGCATTTTCCTAGCCCATTCTTATCATTCTTTGGACCTCGCCTCAGTTCAGGCTTCTCCCATGAAGCCTTCCCTTCCCCCACAGGGGGAGGCTTATCAACTATCTCTAACACTTAATTTTGGTATTTTTTTTACTTCCTTCCTTAGGCTATTAGGATTCATGCGTAAAAAGGAAAACTCCTTCCCAACCAGATTTTAAGCTCCTTGAAGGTGGGGACTATGACATCTATTTCTTTTTATTGTTCACACCAATAATTTAGTACTGAAGTTTGCCCACAAGACTAAGTAAATGTTTATCGGCAGCAGGCACTTTTTTATTAGAACTGGAACAGACCATTCAGCCTTTGTTAGTTATGATTGTCTTGTTATTCTCTAGTTATTTTGAGAGTCTTTATATATCTTCCTCAACAAGATTGAATTATCCTGAAACTAATACTAATTTATGCATTTCCTCCCATTCTGCATATTAGTAATAATTGCTGCCGTTTAGAATGATGCCTCCACCAAGCCTATGTATGCTGTTTTTTCTTTTTTCTTTTTCCTGGCAACAAACCATAAGTGAAGTATTATTGTGCCTATTTTACAGATGAGGAAATTGAGGCTTATAGAGCCTAACATATCATTTTTCCTGAAGGAGATGTTCAGCAACCCCTAGTTGAATCAAACAGAATGGGCCTTGGGATAGTACTTGAAGTGTTAATGAGTGGGACTATTGATCTTCCTTCATTCCCTGTAACTCAGCACTGCTTGGAAATAAGGATATATAACTTAATTCAACTACTGTTTGTTGAGCAACTACTGTATGTAAGGGGTTTTTTCAGGTTTAAAAGAGGAAAAAGGGGTAGAGTTGGGGACTCAATCAAGTACTTATCCTGCTTTCTAAAATGTTTTGCTTTCCAGTTTTAATCTTTTGTGTTTCTCCCACTCCAGATTTACAGCCTGATCGTAATAATAGATTAAATGAGATATCTTGAGGACATACCTAGCTAAAAGCATGTCACAAAGAAATCTTTTCAAGAATATTTTTTTAAATAATTTTTTAAATTTTTTTAATCTTTTTATTTTTTAGTTGAGAAAAAATTGAGCATGACTTTCACCTTCCCTTTCCTTTCTCTTCTAGTCTGTGCCCATCTTTCTCACTGACTCAGCAAATATTTACTAAGGCTGGGCACAGAGGCTTATCCCTATAATCTTAGCACTTTGAGAGGCTGAGGCAGGAGGATCCCTTGAGGCCAGGAGTTCAAGGCAAGCCTGGGCAAAATACCGAGACCCCTATCTCTACCAAAAAAAAAAAAAATCTTAATTAAAAAACACAAATATTTACTTAGCATATTCTTCTGTGACATAATGGAAGAGACATCTTACTTTTGGATAAGGAAAACACCTTTCTAGAAGTAATGCTTAGATATTATAATTGTCACTACTGTGGGGTTGAGTAAAATTGTGTATGTCAAGGGCCTAATACAGTGTTTGGTATACAGTAGACTCCTGGTAAAATATAGCGTTTTCATTTGTGCTTTAGAATTCCTGTTAATTTCTTATTTCTTCTTCTCCTCCCTTTCTCCCTTCCCCTCCTCTCCCTTTGACCTTTTCTTCCTTCTTTCTCCTCCTCCTCCTCCCTTCTTTTTCCACGGATGTACCTTCTTTGCCTTTTACATATATTCCTTTATTATTAGTTACAGAATTATAAACGAGTCCAGAATTTTTTTTAATTCCATATCAAATCATTTTTAAAAATGTATTTGACCAACCACTATATCCTTTAATGGTGTGAATAGCTACTCCATACTTTACCTGCTCAGTGCACTTAGATTTATAAAAATTTATATATATAGCAGGGTTTTTTGTTTGTTTCTTCGTTTTGGTTTTTTATTTTTTGTAAAGCTCATCTGAACTGATATGAAAAGGCCCCAAATCCCTTGATGCAGAGACCTTCAGAAATCTCTGTGTGTTTTCACATTGACCCTGCTGAGTTTTTTAGAGGTTGTGATGAAGACTGTATCAGGGAAAAGTCCAGACAGCCATTCTACCTAAATCAGATGCTTGGATAAATGTGTATTTACCTTTTTTTTTTTTTTCAGAATTTTGTAAGTAAGATAGTTTTCCCGTACTTCAAATTTTCTTTCCCAGAAAGACATTCTAGTGCTTTAAGAGTATGGTCAAAGGCACATTTGAAAAAGTAAGCATACACTGACTCTGGAAAGGAATCTTACTTTTAGCTACTGTTCTTGCATAAGGCTTAGGAATATGAAAAGAAAGCGGGAAGATGAAGTATGAATCTACTTTTAGGTCCATTTACCTGCACAGGTGAACTCTTGGTGGTTTAGACAGGTTAGACATCCATTTGTCACATTTCCCCCCACAGTAGCATTCTTCTAGCTTTCCCACAATCTGTAGTAGACAAAACTCCTTAGGAAGGAGAAAGGCATTATTGACTATCAGGTCATATATCTCACAGAGAACATTCAACAGTGAATTTCTGGTAGACTCTTTCATGTCAATCTGGTGCATCTTTCTTGCCTCTGTAGTATGTTTGCATTTTCCTATAAAAATTGATTTTTATATGATATGTATAATTATATAATTTATATTTCTACATGACAAAGAAAAAAAAAAAAGAAACCAACACCACAATTCAACAAAGAAAAATTAAGCTTTAAATTTTCTCAAAAGCTTTTACATATAGGATACCATTTTCTGGGCAGACTGATTGTATTTTTCCTAAAGAGAGAAATGCCAGCAGTCTAGGTTTATTTTTCAAGGGAAGAGGTAAAGGATAAAAAGAAATTGAATTACAAGAAAATGTCAGGTCGTAGTCACTGATGACGCTATTTAAATGGTGTGCTATTAGGGCAGAGCACATGGAATTCCTGATTTCTGCCTAACAGTGAAGAAGGGCCAGCAATTATCTATATGTGTGTGTGTGGATATGTGAGTGTCTGTTCACTCTACCTTCCCACCCCATTTTGCTAATTCAATTGAGGGGCAAGAAGAGGTAATCCAGACAGCCGGAACAGGAGGAAAAGGTCTGCAGCTGTGCTCGGAGGGACTAGTGTGAAGAGAGAAGCTCAGTCTGACTTGGAGTTTTGTGCTGTTGCACGTGAATGCTCTGGAACTGCCCTAATCGACTGAAAATGAGCCGGCTACAGTCATATGGAACAGGTCTGTTTAGCCACATCGCTGGATAGCCTGGCAGATGGTAGACCGTCAATGGGTGGTATTGATTGGCTGGATTTGCCTTAGGGTAACAAGACTTTGGGTCCTTAAAAACCCGCTTCATCTTATTTTCCTTTGTGCAACTTCATACAGTAGTGGTTTTCTCTTCTCACTCCCCCCAGTCCCCAGTATCCCCTTTTTCCCTTTTCAAATTAAAAGTCTTCCTTGGTAATCAAAATAGAGAGGTTACCTTGAGATAAACACTCTTTAAATTATCACCAAGGCAAGAAAACTTGAGAATATTTTATTTACTAAGCTGATTACATTTTAATGTTTGAAGAAAGTGACATTTTTTAATTAGTGTTTAAGACATATGGTGAGTGTACAAATTAGCTTATTTCATACAACCAGAATTTGATGAGAGCAACTCCTCCTTCTCACTCGCCAGTTAAAAATTGTCACTTGAAACTTAATATATGCAAGGAGGTTAAATGGTATTAAGTGATGCCGTCTTGACTTAAAGATGAAGGAAATAGTCACTATTGTGTATGGCTAAATACTGCCTGGATGAGCTGGAAAAATATTAGTGTCAACACTTGTGTTTGCAAGAAAATGTGGAGGTTCCAGACCTTTAATTTTGTCCAGCCAAGAAAAGAAAATCCCAGGTATCTGTGTGTGTTGGTTTCTGTTTTAGACACATGTGGAACATAGAATGGTGCTGCATGCTTTGTAAGTAATAAGATCCTCCTTAAAATCAGGCCATATAACAATATAAGTGATGTAATTTATTTTTATTCAGGTGGTTCTATATCCTTTTAACATACCCCCAATCACTTGGAGCTTTCAACTTGGGACAGTCTATTTATTCTTGGCAGAGGAGTAGATTAATTGGAATAGAGTGGTACAAAGGAGATGCCAAGTTAGCTATACATCCAAAATAGTATACGACAGAAATGTTCCACTTCGAGGCAGATCTTCGGGAAAAAGAACAGCAATGGGTAGAGATATGTGATTGGCTTGCTCTTGTGGTTGTTTATCACTATTCATTTAATTGTATTTTAAAAAGAGAGGCTTAAGATTTTGTGTGTGTGTTGTTTTTTTTTTTTTCAGTGTCTTTACTTCTAAGCTTTCAGTTATTTCTTATTAGGAAAGACCCATATTAAATAAACCTAATTTCTACTCAGAAGAAAAGTTGCACCCTTAAACTCTTGCCTCCGTCTTGTATGTGCTTCATCCACATGCACACTTTTGAGTTTTCATCACTGTGTGTGAATATTTTTCTGTTTTTGCTAAAGAGAAATATTTCCGTGAGGTTTTTGGCCTTCCCCCTTGCTCTGTGTTGATTGTATTTTCCTTGTTCATCCTTTGCTGAATGAAACAAAGCTTGTTTGTGTTTCATTCTTCACAGTTCTTATTAGAATTGGTGGCAGTGTTTTGTTTTGTTTCATTTCCTTGCTTTAAGTCAAGAGAAGGAATTTTATTTATTTATTTTGACAAGATATAGTGAGAGACAATCTTGCCTGTTAGGATGCTGGTGTTTCTCATGTCACATTTTACACCCAAAAGCTATTCCAAGAGGGAAAAAAAAAAAAGAAAAGAAATATTTTAAGATGGTTCATTTGAATCTGTGCACTCTACCCACCTGGTGGTTATATAGTGAACTGTTACTTTAAAGAGTAGTTTAAACACCAGCCATGTTTGGGGCAGGCTGCTCTTGCAAAGAGAGCAGTACATATAACAGGAGTCTACTGTGTGTGAGATAAGGGCAAAAATTCAGCTCACTGACTAGAGGTTTTAATGTACGAACTCTAGGGAAATAATATATTGACTGTTCCGTGACACGCAAGAAAATTGAAGAACCCTTTGCAGACGGAGTGCTTTGCAAAGGATTCTATCTGTTTCTCTTAAAACAAAATCTGTGGCAAGATGTTTGAAATCAGCAGGACGCTTAATGCTGCTTTGTTAAATAATGAGGTAATATTTTGTCACTTTTTTCTGGGCAGCATCTGTTTTTTTCCCCCGCCCCTTCTTTTTTTTCCCTATATTTATGAAGGATTCCTTTTTTTCTGCCTCATGGAAGTCAAGGAAATACAATTCACGCTTCCATTTCTGTTCCTTCCTTTTGGTGCTTTTGGAGAATTTGGTTGTCTTTTTTTATTTGCAGTTTCAACCGGCTGCTGTTTCCTAGCCCATTGTGCCACGTAAGGCTTCTCCACTGCGCGGAGTAGGTAGTTATTAACGCTGAATTGGCTTCTGGTACAGTCCATCTGGACTCTGTGTGGGAAAGCTGGCTGCCGGCGACTGATGCTGAGATATCTGCAACCTTTGGGATGTGTGCATGGTGGCAAGGGGCTGACTGATATGAGATTACTTCTTTTAAGGGAAATTGTTATTAATGAGTCAAGAAACTGCTCATTTATGGTAAGAGGAATACAGCGGTGTTGGCAGCCCCACAGTGCTGGGATATCATTTTTAGGTTGCCTTAGCTGCTTGAGTGAGACAAGTTTCTTTCTGTGGTGGTGGATTGTGGCAGAAAAAAAAAAAAATCATGCATGACTGGGAGACTCGCCTGCCTGATTCTTGAGATAATATATTGAGAATCTGTTGCTTTACAAATGTCACACACTGATGTAGCGGTCAGCCCCTCACTCTGAAGGATGAATGGTACTATTGGAAATGCGATAATAAGGTTGACTTTTCCCAACAATAGGATTCTGCCTTTGTCTTTAGAGAAAAGGCCTCTGAGGACATTTGTGCATTTGTTTGAGGATTCCGTTGAAAGACTTTAGAGTGGAGGTTTGTGGAAAAGTGATCAATATAAGAAATGCACGAATTTTTTAGCCTAGCAAAACCAGCTAGTTATTTATACTGTATATACAGCTACTATTTTGGAAAAGTGGCCAGAATATCTTTTAATATACCTAATGTTAATTTATGGTTCAATAAGTGTGCTGAGGTTAGTATGGATGGGAGAAAAGCGTTTTGTAAAATTTTATCTTTTATAACCTCCAGAGAAATCTAAGTAAATATTTTGTTCCAAGCGAGCTGTTTTTATTTGTGTGTTTGTCAGCATTGTCTTAATGTTTACTTTTCACAATATTTTAATATTGGTGGAATTGCACTCAGAGTTTATGTTGTTGATTTGGGGCACACGTACCTACTCTGTGCACATATGCTGAACCATTTAGAACACTTTAACCTGTGAATTCATCCTCAGTACACAGTTCAACAGATACTGTAGTACTGTTGTGACTCACAAGACATTTTATACATTTGCTAAAGAAATTACTTTAAAAGTTTACTTAACTGAGTATTGTTCCACTTTAAGGAATCATAGTTTTAACATTTTTACTATTCTATTTCATGTATTTTCATTTCTAATAGCTGAACGTATTCATACTGAAGTCTAATGGATTATGCAGCGTACCCAACATATATTGTTTTATGATGTATCTGTATTTTCTAAAGTATGAATATATATGTATGTTTACATATGTGTGTTCATGAAACAGTATCTTGGATAGAACAGTTTTAATCTTGAAAAATGTAAGGTTATTTTATTTTCTAATAATTTTTCACAAACCCATTTTATTCTTGGACTTTGAAACCCAGAGATATAGCATATTTTTCTACCTTTATTTCTACTCTGCCTAGTTCTGTCTCACTGCCAAAGATTAAAGATTACATTGAATTTTGTCTTTGGTAATATGTGTTACCACTGTGTATTTATCAAAGAACAAATTGATTAAATTATGAGTTAAATAAACAGTGATACATTAGTTTTTGCATAGGTGTGAAGCATGAACTTCTCAGGTAAGCCACTTTAAAAACCCAAACCAGAACAAAAAATACACTACTGATGGCTTGGTAGTGTAGAGGCTATAAAATATGTAAATAGGCAGACAAGCTGTATACATCACCACACACTTGCTAAATGTCTCTTTGCAAATCTCTTAAGAGGCCAAAGAAAAAAAGACATCCCTTTGAAGGAGAGAAGCAAAATCACTTATTTAGCTAAGCAAAATGAGCACTCTGCACAGGTTTTGAAATGAGGCTGTTGTCAAAAGCATGTTTTACCTTTCTCTAAAACAGTAGGAGAAAGTGTTTTTGTGGATTTTTAAAAATTCAGATCATGCCCCTATCCAAGTTGAAAAATAAATTCATTTAAATAAATCATTCATCATCCTCAGTTTTGAAAAGCTCAGACAGAAGGCAGAAAGGTAGAGGCTGACAGCTGCCCCTCCCTTATCCCCACCATTTTTTTTCTTTTTGTTTATTAGGAAATAGTTTTCTGAGATAAACTTGTGTGAACCTAGTTCACGGAGCAAGCTTAATCCCCAACTTGCTTGCTTTTGAAATGTTGGCCATGTTAGCTGGAGAAGGAGCATTACTTACTAAAAATCAGCAATATCAGGAAATAATAAAGTTAAATTGTAGATGAATTAGCACATTAAAGTGCTTTTGTTGTATCTTTAAGCCTACAGGCAGATCATTAAATATGCATTTCGCTAGAAAGCAACTGTCTAGAAAGATAAGGTGGTTGAAAATATTCTACAGTGGAAAAGCACTCCATCAGAGGGGTGGGATGGTTTGGCCCTCAGGACAGGGGAAAAGAAGGACCCTCCCACTCTTAGTTAAGGTTTGCAAGCCTCCAGTGACCTGCAGTTGTTACAGTACTTTTGAGCTGGGAGGAGGGAAAAGGTAAAAATACAAGTATGGCTGTTGTTGCTTCAGCCGGGCCTTAATTACCAGACACAAGAAGCAGTTCAGAAATCTGGTCTCTGTTGTTGTAGAGGTCACCAAATCATTAACATCGTCAATCTGGCAGTAGCTAATTTAAATAGCACCTGATGTTGCAACGCCTCCCTTCGTTTCCCCAGCCAATCAGATCCAGGCTTCGGCTGACAGATGGTCCCATAAATGGATGTAAAAAGGGGAAGCTTCGAGCCAATTTCAGCAAGGCTCTGTTCAGTTGTTCTTATCTACATCCTAGAATCGGGGGTTTCAGCTCACTGCTCCTTTTCTTTTTTTCTTTCTCTCCCCCGCCCACCCCCCCAAAAATAATTGATTTGCTTTACAATCATCCACACCGTGTTTTGTGGATCTTTAATTATATATAACAATAGTAGTCATTTTAAATATATATTCTGAAATCTTTGCAAATTTTAACAGAAGAGTCGAAGCTCTGCGAGACCCAATATTTGCCAATAAGAATGGTTATGGTAGGTATGACTAGATTTATAATCTGTTGTTTGTGTTGCTGGAGGGAAGAAAAGCATCTACACCTTGACCAGTCTTATGCTTGCACAAGAGTTTAGTTCTGTGCTGCTGTTTGGTTCCTACATTTACTATCTCTTTTGTGTAGAGAGTGTGGGTAGGTCCTTTTATTGAAAAGCAGTGGGGATATAAGATTGTCATTTTTAACAAGTCGTTGTCAGTTTTCCCTTCAACATAAAGGCAAGGGGTGGAGGGGGAGGGCTGAAATAATTGCTGGTTTATTGAAAGAGGTTATATTACTTGAGACATAATGGCAAAAGAAGGGTTTTCTTTTTGTAAGCGAGAGGGGGTTTGTCTACGTGCCTGGGTTTTGTGGGGCTGGGGGTGGATGCAGCGGGGTTAGGAATCTCTCCATTTCCGTGCTGGAAATCTAAACCTCGAGAGGCAGCTCCTGGATACTGAACATTGAGATGGGCAGTTGTGTTTCGGGGGACTGCGCAGTCAAAACGGCAAAGAGAGTGATTTATTTGGGCTTCAGTAAATGCTGCATCTTGTATTTCAAAGAGTTTCCTGTCATGACCTCATAAAAAAGAGGAGGCGGCTTGTATGTGTAGCAGTGCCTGGCGTGTTGAGTTGTTGCTTCCTTCTCTGGGCAGCAGCTCTGTAAGAAGGAATGTCAGCTTTTACATAACGTTCCTTTCCGCTTTTGACACACTGTGTGAGGGTCCATCTTCTTCTGATCACAGATGGAGTGGAATGGCTTGAAGATGGTAAGTGAAAAGAGGAAGGCAGCCTGGAGGTCCCAGCCCTGTGTGTGTGTGTGTGTGTGTGTGTGTGTGCTTGTATGTGTGTATGTGTAAGGATGCTGGACTGTGCATTGTAAATCACTGTGCTGATCGTTTGTGTGTGTATGTGTGTGTGTGTTTATTAGTATTTCTCTTTTCTGAAAACCAGAATCCATCTCCAAGTGTAATGGCACTGCATGCACACAGGCACACACACTGCCTCTTCCAGCAAACACACATTTTAGCCAAGGAAGGTTGGTGTCTTTTTTGACAATCAATGTCACCGTCACTGTTGGCTGGCGTGTCCACCGCCTCTGTGAGCCTTCAACGGAATTACACGACTGATAAAGTTAAAGGCACATTTCTTTTTCAGTCTCATGCTAGGAGTGATGGGGAAGGATGGGAATGAGGGGTGGAGGAGGTGAGATTCAGTACCAGCAGATGCAATTGTGAAACAGGACTTTCGGATGTGGAAGGGGAAGTGGAAAACCTTTCTGCCGAAGTAGTAAATCTATTTTTAGCATCATCTTTTTCTGAAAAAAGAATCAGGGAAACTCCTTGAGTGCCGCTTCTGTCGCCTGATGTTGACCCTGAAGATAAGGCACAAAATGGCATGATCAGATGCCACGAGTGCCCACTTTGACTTTGAATTTTCTCCAGCAATAGGTTTCACGGGGTTTCAGAGCTGGGTATGGGGGCAGGCTGTAAATTCATAATCATCTTACTTATTTTTCCCTAGAAAAGCCTGGGGAGGACTTTTTGCTCTGCATAGATGTTATAACAAAGCTGTGGTCTTTTTCCCATTCTTAGAGGATTGCCTTTGTCTGGCTGCTTGTTTTGATGGGTGTAAAACAAATAAGATTAGACCGAGCAGCCCAACTGAAAGCGATAGCTGGGAGGAAAACCCAATGAAAGGTTGCCGGGGAAACGAACAGAGGAGAAGCCGAGTAGGGAGCAGGTGGCTATCATGAGAACACACTGCAAACAGTGTAAAAAAAAGGGGAGGGGGACAGGACCTCGATTATCTTTGCTGTTCTTTGTGGCCAGCCCAACTTTAATTATTTGTTATAAATAGGTGTTAATTACATTTCTAACTCTGGTTTACAGTGATTTTTAGAAATCTATTTTTAAGCATCTGCTCTGTCTCCCCTGTTTGTGTGTGTGTGTGCATGTGTGTGTGTGTGTGTGTGTGTTTTGTTGTTGTTGTTGTTGTTTAAAAAACCCAAAGAGGAGGAGAGGGGGAAGGGAAGGTAGGGAATCTTGCTTTTTTTTTCCTTTTTCCCCCTTTTCCCTGCTGTGAAATTGTACATGCGAAAAATCGCAAGGAATCCTGTGAGACCATTTGAAAAAAATGTAAATTATATTGAATGAAGTTGACGGAAGCATAATAGTGAACTCCTACAGCTGATAGGTTCTGCAAATGATTTCTTAGAAATTTCCAGCAAATATTCATAGGAAAAATATAGGTAGAAGAGATCTACCCTAAGCAATGATTTGGCGTTAGGTGATATTGGTATTTTTACTAAATCAGATGTTGATACTCTAGTTTCAGAGGAGTTCATTCTACCTCTGATTTATTTTTCCTGAGTAGAAATTACTTTACAAAATAATAAATGAAGATCCTTTTGCTTTTCTTCTTTCCCCATGCCCACAGTCACAGGATGCATCAGGCTTGCACTCTCACAACCACTGCCTTCCATTTGGCATTTGGTCCTTGTTCTGGTCTTGGCACAAACTGAGTGAAAAGCTGATTTTTATTTTAGTGTCTTTGAACGTCTGGGACCCATGTGTGCACTGGGTGACAAGCATTTCTCTTTTTTTCTCTAAGTGTGTTTTACTAATAGTCTCGTTTTCTCATGATGGTGGGTACCATAAGGATTGAAAGGTGTAGTACTTGGGTGAACAGGAGATAGCGTAAAAACAACTGAAATGGTGATCTGTTAGGGTTTTATACTAAGGGACAAAATAGATACATGGTCAGGTAGCTAATTGTAAGCCCCAAAATGAGAGATTAAAAAATGCTGAAATACATTAAAAGATTAGGAAATATAATTGGCTTTATTGAAAGTACTCTTAATTTTTACTCTCTTCATTGAAAATCCCCCCCAATTCTTTTTTCCTTGCAGAGACATCTTTTTGTTTTCTCTTCTTTTAGGGGATTTAAAAATTGTGTTTTCACTCTTGAGGTAAAAATAAATAAACTTATATTTTTTGTGATACACTTGAACCTTGCAGCCATATGTTGAGTGCATAAGCCTATGTCACCTTTAAAAAAATAGAATTTTTTAAAGTCTCTAATATAGTTTCTTTTTTAATTTTCTGAGAATTGTCTGGCAATTTTTACTCAGGGGAAAATAATTTCTGTAAGAAGTATCATCTTGGCTTGGGTTGTAAAAAAGACACGTGGTTCTGATGCTGACCTTTCTCGCTCCTTTGTCTTAAAAATATTAATGCCTACTACCTTCATGTGGAGGTGTGCCTTTATGGAAGCACAAGGCTGAATGTGCATTTATTAAGAAGTGAAAATCCAATTGGAAATATTTCTGCAAACAACATCTGACTAAGTTCCAGTTTTAATGATCAGAGTGTCCATATATCTCATAGTAACGTAACAGCTAAATCATTTAATATTTAAATTTTTGAAAGGGTAAAATTAACATAGATGGGGAAGTAGCTGAAAAATTACTTTGAGAATCGTTTATTTACAAGACAATTTAATATCTCATTTTTTAGAAAGCTAACAAACAACTTAACCATTCATTTGTGGTCTCAGTCCCATTCATTTCTACCTGCCATTCATTCAAGTCATTCTCCTGGCCAGATATAGATGGCCTTGCTTCCATTTGATGGTTTGCACAAAACCTTAAAACTTTTTCTTTCCCAATACCCCTTCCTTGGTCCTTTGAAAATTAGGGTGTTGTTATGAGAGGAAGGCCAGATTGTCGTGAGATAATAACAATAGAATATTTAAAAAAGAGAGAGAGAAGGAAAATGAACTGCGCATTTGCCTTTTACTTCTAAACTTAGTCTTGAAATTGGGTTTGGGACATGTTAGACTTCAGATATTTTAAACTTAGGATTTCTATTAGGGATAAGCTATTTGAAATTTCATATCTAGAAATTATTGCATGCATGGTGCCTTGTATGTGTGTGTTCAATACCTCTAAAAGGACTTGTGGATGAATTGGGGTGTTTTTCTCAAGTTAGAGTTACTATGAATAACAGTAGGGTTTCCTCAGAGTAAGTCCTTTTCTTTGGTTTGATTTCTTCCCTTTACACTTATTTCCTTATTATAGGTGGGTTCTTTTCCTATGTGTAGGCCAAATGCTATTTCTTCCATGAGGAGATGTGCTGCTTCATTTAGCCCTGAGCATCTTAACACCTTATATTAATTTTTTTTAAAAAAAGAAACAAATTGTATGTACCTCAAGTAAGAAATGGTGGTCTTCATAGAGGTCATCATACATAGACAAAAGTACTTTGGGCTTGACAAATTTCTTCATTAGCTCCAATGATCTGTGGCCACCAGGCAGTTAATTTGTATGCCTAGATATTTAATATGTACATTTGTTGGTGAGCTGGCCAGCGGATGCTAAACACCCGAGTATGCGCTGGCAAATGCTGCAATGCAGTATTTTTTCCCCAATGTCATTGGGAATTTTGGGGCTAGGAAGGGACATGAACATTTTCAAGCTTTTATCTTACTATTGTCCAGTCGATGGGCCATGTTGTACAGAATTGATCAATTATCCTTTTGAAAGTAAAATCAACCTTTCATTTACCACTATCCATTCCCCCATCCATTTAATGTATATGTGGAAAGAGTGTGTGTGCGAGAAAGAGAGGCAGAGAGACTCTGTGTGTATCAGTATAAGTGTGTTGCGGATTCCTGCACCTGTCTTAGGCTTTCCTTATTTGGTATTACTAAACATGTACACACACTTACTTGCAAGTATATGCGCATCTGTAAATGGAAAGAAAACCAAACTGGGTTGCTTCCCATAAGAACTGGTTTCTCTTCATGACTCCAGGAGTTCTCTTATTAGAAAAATATGAAATTTCAAATATTTATTTAAAAAGATATATTCAGACCCTGCAGTCTGTTGGTAACCAAACACCTTTCTTTAGCTGCCACTTAAGAAATTGTAAGTGTGCAAATCCATAACAATGTTTGTGAGCTAAAAGCCATCCCTTCAGTCAAGGGCCTGGGTATGAATTAAAATGTGTGTATGTGTGTGTATATGGATATGTGTATGTGTATGGAGGGGTGGGCAGGATGTTTTTCTTTGAGGGCATTTGAACCTAGTCTTTACCATTGGTAAAAATAAGGAGGAGGTGAGATGGCAGTGTTAACATCTGTGCTTTGCTTTGTAAGTTGGTGTGCAAGTGTGTGTGTGTTAGGAACATCCTTATATTTTTGAAATCTCCACGTATTTTAGGGGTTGAGGGCTTTTATAGGTCACTGGCTTTCTAAGGGTAAAAAAAAAAAAGAAAAGAAAAGGTGATCTGCGGGTGGGTGGGAGTCACAAGCAGTAATTGTCTTAAAGTAGCTATTTAGCAGTGAAAAGGAAAAAAAGGCTGGAGGACAAGAGACAAGAGGGGAGAAGAGTACCAACATGTGGGTATACATCTTTCCGGTATAGGAGATAATGAGTGATAAATTTGAACTGGTGCAGTGCAGGGTGCCCGATAATTTCTCAGAACCTTGACTTTGCAGGTCCATTACTTCCTTGCTTGCTTGTTCACACCTTTAATTATATCCAGTTTGGGATGCTAGCTGGGGGCACCAAAGATGAGCCATTTTGTTTGTTGTTTACTTCATTAAGTATTCAGGCAGTGTATTCACAGTAGCTTTGGAGCATCAGTGTTAGGAATCGAGCAGTTTGGAAATGGAATTATTAAAAAAGAACAAAAAAAATAAGACAGCAATCAGCCAGCTAGCTTGCTTTGGATGTTCACATCCACTCTGCTTAATGGTAATATTTATGCTTTCCCTTGTATATTCATTAAGAAATAACTTACGCAGTGTCAGGGCTCCTAATAGGCTGGTGACTTCCTCTCTCTTTCTCTGTCTCTGTCTTTCTCTCTCTCTAGCTCCAGCTATCTCTTTCTCTCCACCCACCCCTGAGACTGTCTTTGCTCAGACCATTTTAGGACCAACCATTTTTGCTTTAGTGGGGTCTCATATTCAGATCCTTGTTGTATTTAATACCAAAGGTATTTCTCCCCTCAATAAAGATACACCTCTGCAAGGATCAAGAAATGCTGAGAGCCCTAAAGGAATCCTTAAATAAATTTTGGTTGAAAAAGCAGTAAAAGTGTTAAGGAAATAAAGTCAGTGTAATTTTTGTGCTTGCATTTTTTGTTTTTTGTTGTTTTTGGAAAGACTTATTTTTAACCCCAAAAGTAAAATGCAAAACTAGCGTATGTGATTTTTTTAATGAAAAAAAATATATATGTCATGGGTCTCTCCTGAAAATAACTTCCCTTGGACTCTTCATTTGAAAAATAACATGCAAACTTTAGCTTAATTTTTGAATCACTCATTTTGAACTATAAAATATAGTTCATAAATATTTTTTCTGTAGGAAGTGTAGTTCTTTGTTCAGGATACAGGGAAGCAGAGAAACGACCCAGCGAAGACGGTGAATTCTGAAAAAACACAGCATGGAGTTTTCCTCTGTCTGCACTTCGTGCCATTGAGTCTTCTGCTTCTATGAGTTATCCTTTATTCTTGTCTACTCTCTCATAACAACTAGACCTTGAAGTTGTTTTGCCAACAGTGTTCATAGTAGAGGCTGGCTGTCATTCCTTGTTGGATGAAGATGTATTTGTTGAGGACTTACTGTGTGTATTTCTTTGCAACGTGGAATCCAAGGTCACCGTTTCTTTTTCTTTTGACAATGGTCAAAAGACATAACTAATTAGAGGATAAGTCCCTGTGATTGGAGATAAAGTTGGGGTGTGGGATTTTTAAGGTGGCACATTGCACAATGAGGTTTGTGTCAAATAATGAGAAAAGGTCTGCTGAAACATTTAAGTACATAAATGTCTTTCCTTCTGTATTTATAAGTGTCTAGGCATGACTCCAAAAGATAGAAATAAGAGATCTTTTGGACATTTTAGTCTATAAAGTTTCATGTGTCCACATCTTCAGCCTCAGGAAGAAATATAGAAGTTTGGACAGTTGAAAGGAACTTGTCTTTCAGTCAGCTGCCCATGAAGCTTGGCTGGAACCGGTTAATTTTACAGAAACACGAATGTCTTGCCTCCTTGCTTCTGACATAAATGGCTTTTTGAATTCCTTTTCCTCTGTTACCTCCCAGGAGCATCTGAACAGATAGTGACCCTTTTGGCATGCCAAAGTGGAAGTTTGCTAGTGGAGCAGAAATCGCGGTTACTTTGTCATACACATCTAAATACTGTGGTATGTGTGTATGGCGTGTATTGTAGACAGCTGTGAGCCCCGGTGTGCCGTGGGATGTACCAATAATGGCTTCTCAAGTACTCTGTGTTTTCCTAAGCTGCCAGTCTAAACCCTTTAAAGGTTTGCTTTCTAATTTGTACATGAAAAATAACAGACTGAGTCGAATTTTTTTTTCAAGTGCCCTCTTTGAAGATGCAGCAGTAGTAAATACTGCTCTAATGATAAACTTTAGTTCTAAGTGCTACTTAAAAGTCTGTGGTAGAAAGGCTGAGAAGTTGCCATCTTTACTAATGAAACTTTCATTAGGAAAATGCTCACTTAAAATGGAGTAAACAACCAAGTCCCTGAAATTTGTGATTTTGACCAGATTTGACTCATCTTTTCTTAAGTTACTTTTTGTAATGCAGTCAACCACACATCCAAAATTCTTAGTATTATACATGTCTTCAACATTAATTATCTCTGTTGATGCACTGGGTACAGATAGTACAATTCCCACAAGTCCAGATTCTTACTGTAACACCAAAACAAAAGTGATATTTATGAATAATATTGGGAAAGTTGTCCTCATAGTAACCGTTCCCCAAAGGAAGCTTTACATAAATGTGCACTTATTATTCAGGATATTAAAAGGGAATCCTTAGCTTTTACTTTTTAATTTGGGCTAAAATATGTAAATTGGTTTTATTTTGGAGCTGCTCTGTTTTAGGTGGCTTTGGGGGAGGATAACTTCCTAGCTTGATTATATTTTAACCACCTCTGTAGTGGAAAAGTTTCTAATCTTAAAAGCAACCTGGTTATTGTGATTAGGACCCAGAGGGCCTGTGTTCAGATGGGGCTAAAAACATATTATATTGACCTGTACACATGTAGAAAAATCAGATTTGTTTCTACTAGACACCACTATTACCATGCCTTTGTTGGCAAGACTATCTCAGAGACCAGAGAGCCGTGAGTCTGCCTCTGGCCTCTGAGGAATGTCATGGTGTGCTCGTACAGGCAAACCTCTAAAAAGATTGCTCTTTGTCTTGAGAAACTGGCAAGTGCAAAGGACTTCAGAGTCAGGTGAACTTAAGTTGGAATGCTAACTCTTCCAATTACTAACTGGGCAATCACAGATGAGCTACTTCAACATGAGCCACAATTCCTCATCTTTATGATTGTGATGATAATATGTAACTCACAGGGTTTCTGCAAGAATCAGATGAGAAACAGTATTAGAAGGCACCAGTCATACATAGGACTTGAAAGTCGAAGGAGTTTTGAGGATGTTAAGTCTCTTTCAGTCTGTCAGTCTTTCTGTCCCTTGGCAAAAGCCCTTCCCCAGAAAGAGGCCCATCTGCCCATGCCAGATGTCCTGGGCAGTGACATTGCATGCTACCCTCACAGTCTCCATACTGTCCCCAGCATGCAAGGAGGGTGGCACACAGTGTTGTTGTTGTTTTTTTTTCTATATAGACAAGCCCTCAGTTCTTCCTCAGAATTGTATGGCTTTATTACGTTTTCTGCATCCTCCTAGGATTTCGTAAGCTATATCCATGATCTCCTTTGGAATTAGAATTCACTTGGGATTTAGTTGTCAAAAGAGAAAAAGGATGAAGATAAAATTACTTTTACCCAGTGCTGTTTTTTAATTTCATGAAAGAGCCTGTTAGGAAAGTTAGAAGTCAGCCAGAAAGAAAATAAAAATAGGCTGAGCTTAATTGATATGGTCCCATCTTTGCTGTCTATATATTGTAACTTGCAAATTATTTGACTTTTTCCCAGAAACCAACTTACTTCAGATCTATTTTTTCCTCTTCACTATATCAGGTTTTTTCTCCTTTCCCCTTGTTTTCCCAATAGGCTGAACTTTGAAGTTCTGTTTCTCACAGAATGGTGAAGAGGTTGAGGCAAAAAGTGGCTTAAAGAGATTTTTCTAACTTGCCATCAGTTTTCCTTCTGCTTGGCAAGGCAGGATGATGGATGGCTTTGGCAGTGTGAACACCTCTAGAAGTGATCAGATTGACTGAAGAGATGTGCAGGATGTGAGCAGAATGCTGACCCTCAATTCATTACCCTCCCATTTAAAGAAAAAAAGAAAGAAAGAAAAGAGGAAAACCACCACAAAGGCCTTGGCATAGTTGTTGATTATACACTCTTGGGAAGGGATAATGGGTGGTGTCAGGACTGGTGTTAGGTTAAACCTAATTTTGTACCTTTTTCCCAAGGATCTGAAGGGGGAAATAAATAAATAGGCACCATAAATAAATTCACAAATTGTTCTAAATGGGGACCTGTTGCTGTGACCTGTTGCCGTTATGGAGAAATAATACAAAATGTTCCTGAAGGGATTCAAGACTTAAATTGAAAACACAATCTTGAAACACCGATTTATAATTCTACTTCATATGCTGACAGGAAGGATGTAAAGGGAAGTCAATTTTTTTTCCTTCAATTTAATCCTTAAAACTAGGGGAAGGGGTTATAAGTTGATCTGATATCCCAAATGCCATTTTGCAGGTCCTATGTTAGAAAGAGAGAGAGAGAGAGAGAGAGAGAGAGAGAGAGAGAGAGGGAGGGAGGGAGGGAGGGAGGAAGGAGGGAAGGGAGGGAGGAAGGAGGGAAGGAAGGGAGGAAGGATGGAAGGAAGGAAGGAAGGAAGGAAGGAAGGAAGGAAGGAAGGAAGGAAAAGAAAGAAAAAGATCCTTTGCTGTGAAACAGGCAGACAATAAAACTTTTCTCTTTCCACATGAATCTATTTTAAGTCTTCACTAAGAATCTTTGGAGGATTTTGCAGGTGTGTGTCTATACATATTGTATATTATGTGCAAGCTCTGGAAGAATTTGGTTGGTTTTTAGACTGTGTTTGTATGGGCAGAAATGTAAAAAGCAGGGAGGAACTTGATTTTGGAGAAGGGATGGTATAGAAGACGTTTCTCCATATTTTAGCCTTGGAAAATCTCATGCCTATTAATGAAGGACAAAAAAGGGATGATTTAGTGATTTGAGCAGGCAAATGAGAAGGTTGGATATTCTTAGGACCTTCTTGCTAGGTAGGTGTTTGTTTATTTAAAAGTTAAAAATTCATCGATATTTAGGTCAATACTTGAATCTCAGTTCCTTCTTTTTTTTTTTGATTTCTGGCTGAAGTTTTTCATGGGAAGAAAAAAGACCTGGAGCTTAGAACTGCTTTAGTAAGAACTCTTAAACAGGTCTCCAGTCATTGGATTTTGGAGGCATGGGCTTGCAGTTGGTATAATCTTAACAGTATTCTTCCTGAACTATCCCATGTCCATTTTGCAGGAACAGAAGAACAAGTTCGCATTCTAGAACTTCAGCTGTTCTCAGCATAGTTCTACTCATAACAGATCTGTGACCATAGAGATCATCTTTCATATTCACTCAGCCTTGTATAATTTTTGCCCTGTGGTATCAGTTTGATCTCTTTAATGTAATTAGGGCAGGTACTCTTTTTTATAGAAAATAAAGCTTAGCCACTTGACTAAGCTTGCATG
This sequence comes from Theropithecus gelada, assembly GCF_003255815.1. Classification (NCBI taxonomy): domain Eukaryota; kingdom Metazoa; phylum Chordata; class Mammalia; order Primates; family Cercopithecidae; genus Theropithecus; species Theropithecus gelada. The sequence continues at coordinate 78,009,211 of NC_037668.1, forward strand.
TTTAGTAATATCAGAAGTCTTCGCTCCAAAGTGTTTGGGAATATGTCCAGTTCAGCCAAAGTTTACTTTCCTTGGGGGAAAAATAAGGTAATTTCTTTTCTATATCAAATTTTCCATTGGAGAATCAACAAATATATATATATATAGCATGTCTGTTGCATATTCTGGATGGCTCCCAGAACATCATAGTATTTAAAATATATTAAAAGATAGTAAGCAAGGACAATGACAAGCAGAATGATGCGGACAGTGTCTCAGCAGAGGAGGTACAATGTACAGAAGAGGGAGACATTAGTTCTTTTGGGGGGAAGGAGGTAAGCTTCATGGAGGAAATGCCATTTGAATAGAGCCAGGGAAGCTGGATAGATGGAAAAACTAGAAGAAAGGGGAATTCCACATGGAGGGAATCATATGAGTAAAGGCATAGAGATGGAAACTTACAAGGCCTACTTAAGAAACTGTAAGTAATCTGGTGTGAATGCATCATACATTGTGTAAAGATAAAGCTAGGAGGAGACAGGCAAAAGCTATGATTTAGGAAGGTTCAGGTGTTTTGACTTGGTTTTTACTTTGAAGTGGTAGCTATGGAATGTCTTAGGTCAGAGGACTTTCCTTTCTTTATTCTTTTTCAGGGTCAACACCTGTCTTTATTAAGTCATTATTTCTCAGAAGTTGAAGTCACCCTAAAGATACTTCTAAATTAGGTATTGGTTAGGGGAATTGGCATTAGAGCACTCTTCTGGTCATAATGTGATGTTATGATGATGATGCTCATTGGTGAAGTCACATTAAGGACTGCTTTTAGGGTTACAGTGGCAGAAAGCAGTAGGAGGAAAAATACCGACTTTACTTCAGATTGTAAAGAAATGTGCCATTAGAGGAGTACACTGCATTCTCTCACCAAGAGGTACCCAGTGCTCATTTTGTGGAATAATGTGTGGCCAGAGAGAAGATGGTGGTGAGTGGGGAATACGCTTATTTTCTGTAGTATAAAAATATGCCCACTTCAAACTTGCAAGTACATGTACCAAGGCATGCTTGTCTTGACTGGTCATCTGTTAGCCCTAGAAGGCAGAGATCATGTCAAATCCTCTCTTATTTCAATTTCTGGTACATAGTAAGTACTCAAAAAAATGTTTTTTGAATTGGGTTGTCATAATATGGTTTTTGTTGGGGGTTTTGTTTTTATCTTTGATTTTTAAAGAGTCTGAACTACAGAGTTAGACTTGTGGATCTTGAATCTGTCATCAACTTCTGGGAGCCTATTTAGCCCAACTAACCTAACCTTTCTGACTTTCAAGTCTCTTAATATGTAAAACAAAATGAGTACAACTTCATGGCTTAATGGGAGAATCCATTGAATTGTATCCTTGATACGCTCTATTGGACAGGATAACAATATTAGTAAGTTACTAGGTTCTAGTTTTACCTATGGATAGTTTATTGGGTGTTGATCAGCGTTAAAAATTAAAACAATGGAATGATAGAATTGAATGAAATAGAAAAGAAAGTATCAGTGGGTGGTACTTATTAAGGGTAAGTATTATTTCGTGAATCTTTGTTTCAGTTACCTCTGTTCTGAGTTGTGATATGAAGCTGTGGTGTTCAATATGGTGTTCAATATGTTCCTTACTTTTTTGTTTTACTTTGTTGGGTCATGGTCAGAAAAGTTTGAGAAATACTGGTCTAGATAATAGTGAGCTCTCTATTATCCAAAGGAAAAATAACAGTCAACTTTTTTAGAACTATGCAATGCAAGATCTCTAGTATCTTCTGAATTATTAAAGAAAGGATGACTTCTAGTTGTTTCAGATTTAATATGAAGCATTGTATCCTATATCTTTGATAACTACTGATGTCTGCATGGTATATGTTGGGGCTCTCTATTAACCAAAGTATTTATTAACTAGAAAACCTTATTCCTTGGTTGTGCTACGTAGCTGAACCAGTAACATAATAATAAAAGTGACAATAATCAGTAGTGAAGGTGACCTAGAGGTGGGACTAGAAATAGTAAGATTAGCTTTCATTTCTTGAGCTCTTGATATGAGTCAGGCACTGTGCCTTACAAACACCATACCTTTTAATCCTTAGAACAAACTAAAAAGGTAAATGTTAATTTCTATGTTTTATGGACAGGCTGAGGTTTTGAGGGGTAAATTAAGGTTACACAGCCAGTAATTGACTGGGCGAGGATTTGATTTGAACCCAAATTTGTCTGATTCCAGAACAAAATTTCAAAAATTTATTCAGTTCCATGAAAATGTATTAAAGTGCCTACTATGTGTTAGCTCTGTACTCCTCTACAAAGATAAGTCAGTCTCTGTCCTTGAGGGTTTACTAGCTGCCCTTATTTACCTCTCACTATGTGAGAAGGTGAATAAGGATTTATTTTATCACAACAGGAGATAGGAAAGGCACATAGAGTACTGTATATTTTACTTCAGAAGTGTTAAGAAAAGTGCCTGGCACATAGTAGGCATTCACTAAAGATTTATTCTGTGGAATTGAAGTTGGATTAATTCTCCTCTAGGGATTAGGGAACCTTTGTACTAAAGAAAGACTGTACATTTTTATATGTTTAGCTGTATATGCCTAGTGGCACGGGTATTCTTACCTGCAATGTGGGCAGATCCATCTGTCCCAAATCCATTCAGTGCCTTTTGGAGCTCCTAAAACTGGCAGCACAGAAAAGTCAACAAGAGCTCAAGAACTCAAATTGTAAACTTCCAGTTTCATTCAGCCAGAGAGAACATTTTCCATCCTAGTGTGAAAAGAAAATCCCATGGCAGAGACATTTGGGGAATAATAAATGGAAGGTGGGCTTCCTTAGAATGGAAAATTGTTATTATCATTGTTACTGTTGTCTTTACAATGCCATTTACTAGCCTTATAACTTCAAGCAAGTAATATTAGTTCTCTAAGCCTCAGTTTCCACATTTTTAAAGGATTAATACCTCTCAGGATTATTAGGATTAAATAGACCCATTTGATAAAAACTTACTAAGACTTACTATTTGGTAGTCTGTAAATATTTAGTAGTAAAGGAGACATGGCTCCCTGCCCTCGAAGAGCTGAATATCTGGTGAATGTGCTGTGAGAAGTGGGATTCAGACTCCCACCATCTGCACAGCTCACTACTGATAGGATGCAGCACTGTACAGTCCTCCTTGGGGTATGTGTATATTGTCATATACATGTCTCAATTGCATCATCAGAATTTCAAGTTTATTGAGAGTGAGTGAGCTCTGATATTTATCTGTTTATCTCCACCTACCCCTAAGTTTCATCCTTGCCTGTTGACACAATGTTACCTTATACAGTAGTTGCTAGATGAATCCAGCCCAATTCAGCAAATATTTATCAGGTGGCTCAGGGTACAGTGCTGGGAAAGGGAGGGTAACATTTGCTGAACAGAGTTGAATTTAAAACAACTTTAGAGCATAAAAGGGGAACAGTGTCATGAAGCAGTGATATACTACACTAGTGCTAAAAATACCTGTGATCTACTCAGGAAGAAAATAGGGCCCTAAAGAAAATTCGGCAGTAGGCCTAAAAAATAATGTATTTTTTCACTCTCCCAGTGCTGTTTTGTTTGTATTTCATGAAGAAACAGTGTTTTTGCTATAAGCACACAATTAAGATGAGATCTCAGATGTGGCTACTTAATTCTTCTGTGGCTCAGCACCAAGTCCAGGTAGCTTCACAAAACCCAGGAGCCCCTCTGTGGCCAGACTCCTTCTTTCCTTTCCAGCCTCCCATCTTGGGTCTCTTTGCCTTCTGTTCGTGCTCCACTGTAGAACTGCACCACGGTGTTCCCTACCAATGCTCACACAGATCCCTTGGTCTCCAACATCTTTCTGCTTTCTTCACCTGGCTTCATGAGACATATAGGAGGCCTGTGTCACCCAGAAAGCTTTGCCTTAACTTACTCTGAATTGTAGCTGTCTCCGTTAACACTGCCAGCATCACTTCATCATTGATCTTCCACACTCCGTAATCAAATGTTTATTTTTCTAGGTTTCACCACTCCTCAACAATCAGCACTGAGTTTATCTTTATGCTTGGCACCAAGTAGGTGCTCAGTAATTAATTGTTAACTGATGTAGTCAGATATTAATTAGGTTTTTCATAATGTATTCCCATCAGGTGCCTCCTAGCTTATGAGTGGGATATTGGACTCAAATCCCCCTTGTTATGACAGCTGGTTTTGACACAGCTATTGCTCACCAACCCCAGTTCTATAACTTTGAGCTGAAGGTCTTGAGTATATGTATTTACATGAAACTTTCCCTGATCACCATGACTCACCTGTAATTCCTCAGTAATTCTTCTTTCCTCTGGACTCCTTTATGTCACTTGCTGTCTGTACCACGCAGTTAACAATGACACATCACAATAATAGTGACCCTTTATGTAATGTGTGTGTCAGGCTTTGCAGAAAGAACTTTGCTTAGATTATCTCATTAAATCTCACAACGACTTTAAGAAGCAGATATTTTTATTCCCATTTTGAAGAAAGAGGACAACGTAGTGTAAGTAACTTTTTCAAGGTTACGTGGCTAGGAAAATATCAGACTGGGAATTTAAAACCTGGTTTGTTTCATTCCGAAGCCCATGGTCTGTTTCCTATTTTGTATTACTCATCCCTTAAAAGCTAGGAGTTAATGAGAAACATTTAGCCTAGTGATTATTAATAGGGATTTTTTGAGATAGGGTCTCACTCTGTCACCCAGACTGGAGTGCAGTGGTACGATCACAGCTCACTGGAGCCTCAACCTCCCAAGGTAATAGGGACTTTTGATCAAGACTGCCTGGATTCAAATCCTGGCTTTATCAGTTGTGACCTTGGGCAAATCACTTCCATTCCCTATGCCTCAACTTTTTCGTCTGTAAACTAGGGTTGTTGTGAGGATGTGATGGACCAATGAATATTAAGGATTTAAAACAGTTACTTGGCATATAAAGTGATAATGATCATCATCATTATTGTTATCATACAATATTAATTTGTGTCCTATTCTTCAAATATTTGTTGAGTGCCTGCCAGACACTGTTCTAGGTAATGGTGATTACAGTGACTAAGACAAGTCCTTGCCTTTATGGAGCTTTCATTTTAGAGGGAGAAGACAGAGAATAGAGTAAGTAAGTAATAAGTAGATCATGGCATAGTAATTAATGTGTGCCTGTAATCCCAGCTACACAGGAGGCTAAGGTGGGAGGATCACTTGAGCCCAGGAGTTTGAAGCTGCAGTAAGCTGTGAACATAGCACTGCACTCCAGCCTAAAAGTAGATATTATATATTATGTGGTGGGTTTTTTTTGTTTTTTGTTTTTTGTTTTTGAGACAGAGTCTCACTCTGTTGTCCAGGCTGGAGTGCAGTGGCGCCATCTCGGCTCACTGCAAGCTCTGCCTCCCGGGTTCACGCCATTCTCCTGCCTCAGCCTCCCAAGTAGCTAGGACTACAGGCACCCGCCACCACGCCCGGCTAATTTTTTGTAATTTTAGTAGAGATGGGGTTTCACCGTATGTGGTGTTTTATAATTTCACATAGTGAAATGCTGTTTGAAAAATAAGAGATGCTAGACACTGTGAGTCTCTGTTTGTGGGCACACAGTGAGGCCACAATAATTCAGTCAGTGCCTTGCTTCTGCTTGATGAGCTGGAACAGTCAATGCCCTACTCTGAAAGGCTGAGCTTCATATGTCCAACTACTACTCTTGGAGACAGGCTTGCCTGACCTGCATTTGGTGTAAGGTGGTCATCCGTGGAATGATTGGACAATTGGACTGAGATGTCTGAGCCTCAGGAAAACTTAACATAGAGAACTCATAAAGAGGCCAGGGGTCCCAGCCTTTGAAGAGAGGTCCTATTCTATTTCCCTATATTAGACTGTGAAATGGGATAAACATTCCAGGAGGGTCAGGAGGAGGATTTGGCCAATCATTCAGTTAAGGACAGGGTCAGCCAGAATGTCTTCTCAAGTAAGGCTATTAAGATCTCCTGATAGCTCCTTGCAGGAGCCTGAACCTAGAAGGTGGTATAGTCATTGGCATTATGATAGGATTCTACCTTTCCATGAGTATTCTGCTGATTAAGAGCATCTTAGGGGTCTGCAAAATGGGGTGTTTTTTCCTTCACTTACTTGTAGTGGGGTCTTGGTAATGTCATTAACTTGTCTGAGCCTCAGTTTCCTTATCTGTAAAAATGGACTAATAATACCTTCCTCCAAAGTTTGTTTAGAAGATGAACTAATTAACATGCATAAAGAACCTGATTCAGTGCCTGGCATATAGTAGGCATCTAATAAAGGAGGATTTTTAAAATAAGTTCAGTCCCTCTAGGGTGTGCATTTTAGGTATTGGTAATTTATTTCAGGGCTCATAGGGAGAGAAGATTTAGACTGAAAAGTGAGAGCTACTTCCCATTCTATAACTTTCAAAAAAGTGAGCAGATAATCTCAAAACTAAAGATATGTCATTTCAGAAAGAACTGTGAAGAAGATTAGATTTGCTGTAAATCAGTATGATTGAGACTAGTCTCTGTCAAACAACTGTGTTGGCCCCATCCTCTTGGTGTCACAGGCTCTTAGAGGCCTGGGGCTCTGTGAAGAAACGCACTTGATTAAAAGGGCTCTGGAGTCTTAAATCCTGAGTCCAATTCTTTCTAGTAATAAGTTAGAATATTTACTTTTTAATGGGGGATGAAGGGGGTGGGTGATTTGATTATTTTCATAGGTCAAAAATTTCAAGGAAGGACTCCTATGCTAACTGGAATTATACATAAACCTAACTGATGGTCTGGTGAGAGCAACTGGAAAGCACTAGTTTTAGAATGTAGACATAAACCTTTATGTATTGTATCTCCTCACTCCATTGTATATACTATTATATAAAATTAAAGATTAAAATTAAACTTTTAAATTTCACTGATTAAAATTAATTTACCTGATTAAAATTAAGATTGAAGATAAAGAGAGAAAAAAGCACAGTTTATTCTCATCCCAAAGCTCCTTTGTTTTCATTAGCAATGTGTAGACTTGAAATTAATTTAAAAGCAAAACAAAACTCCCCCATCAAACACATTTAAGAATAAAAGAATGATTTTCCAAATATTTGTCAGTGCACTTTTTGTACAGGGCACTGGATGAAACTCTAAATATTTTTTTCCTCTTGTGGTTAGTAGCATATTAGTATTGTGATTCACCCAGAATTAATTTGACCCCCTTTGTCACTAGTTCACATTTGTTTTAATATTGATGGCTGCACTCATCTAAAATAAACAGAGCAGGAAGAGTAAGAGAACGCTTTAAAAAAAGCATTTTAAAATAAAGAATCACCAGTTCCTCTTATGATTATCTCAGTATGCTGAGAAAGAAGCCTGCTGGGTTGGAGATAAGGATGTCTCCTCCTATGTCCCCGTGTGCTCTGCCTCTAAAGTCTCCTAGCACCCTGCACCTACCTGCCTTTGAAACCTGATCCATTCAGCAGGCATTGGTTGAATTCCCCATGTACTGCATGCTGGGAGTAAGAAGTTAACCAAAATTCAGGCCCTGTTTTCAAGGCATTCCCTGTCAGTGGGGAGACAGGCAGGTAAAAAGTGACTCAATATAGGGTGGTGAGTACCAGGACAGAGGAGAGAGAGGAGTTGTCTGAGACTATGTAGGTCAGGGAGGTGGACTCCAGGGAGTCTTGCAAAATGGCAGGGTAATTTAGATGGTGATGGTGAAAGCATTTCAACGGCCACATATGCAAAGACATGGAAGGGACATACTGCCAAAGGCATTCAGATTCTGGTACTTGCCTCACTGCATCTGGAACTTTGTTTTCAAATGTCTACTAACTTTCCAAGACTGAATTCCTAGAGGGCAGTGATGAAGTGCCATGGAACTCAGTTATCCAACAACAATAATAGATTTAATCTTTGCCACATTCCTGTGAACCACATTTCTGTGACGCCTATAACATTATCCTATTGATATGCCCCAAGTTACACTTGGAAAACTGAGACACAGAATAGTTAAGTAACTTGTCCAAGGTCACACAGCTAAACAGGAATTTAAACCTGGGCAGTCAAGCTCTAGTGACTCTGTTCTTAACTATTATGCTATGCAATTGATATTTAATAAATGTTTGAATTGATGTTAATTGAATGGATGTAGAAGTGATTACGTGATAATTTATCTATTCACTTATTTAAAAGAAATAACATGCCAGGCATGCCCAGGTCTAATAGTTGTTGCAGGAAAATGTTGAGTCCCTGATGACTTTGGCTTTGTAACTTACAGAAACTCTTACGGGCAGAAATGTTCTGCAGGACTGTGAATCTCAAGATGGTATGCAGACTTTAGCCAAATTCAGACTCAGCATGAAAATGAAATATGAGTTTAGGCCTGAAACAGAGGAGATCTAATTTCCTTTGTGGAGATGAAGAAGCAAAGGCTGTAAAGATGGCCTTACTTGGAAAATGGAAGGCCCTAGGTTTTGAAAATAGGCTCTTGGGATAGTTTGAAGGAAGTTGAGGAAAACAATAATGAAAAGGGCAATATAGCTTTAAAAGAATGAATTCCCTCCTACTTTTGCATTGATTCTGAAGAGGAGAGGTAAGAGAGGTTTATGGTGAGAGCGAAGTGGTGATGAACAGGCAAGGAAAGCTAATTTGGCTATAGAAAGCAGGTGAGGACCTAGAGAGTCATCCATTTATTCATTTATTCTACCAGCAAAATCAGGAGCTCTGCACTGGTCCCTGGGATTACAGATGAATCAAACACAGTCCCAGTCCTCAAGTTGCTCACAGTCCAGTGATAGAGAAAGACAGGAGGCTGGCGAGTTTCAATGCTGTGTGGCACATGTCCGTAATGGAAATGTGTATGAGGGACAGAGGTAAAAGCCATGATGGGGGATAGGGGAAGGGTAATGTTAGGTCTGAAGGCAGAGAGAGGAGGGCTTTCCAGGCCAAGGGAGTGTTTATGTGCAGAGGGTGGCACAGGAGAGAACACAGTGTGTTCTGGTTTGTCATTGCTGGCTGCGGAAGGCTACAGAAGGCTGTGGCCTGGAATGTGCATTCCAGGGCTTATGGAACTTGTAGTGGGTAAAGAAGGAAGATGGGAGTCACTGACCGGAAGATGTCAGTTCAGATCCAGGCCCTGCACCATGTGAATAGAGGTTAGTTAGCTTTACCTTCCATTTGCTCCTTAACCCTTAGTTTGCTCACCTGTAAATTGCAAGTGATGGCAAGGGAAGACTCCACCATCTCTCAGATTCTTCGTGAAAATTAAGTGGGGTGGTGAATGTGAATGTACTTACAAAATCCTCTGAGTCCAGCATGTAATTTAATTATTATAAAATTAATTATTATAAAAAATTATTATTTTGTAAGTGAGGGTTTTGTAAGGGCTTTGTAAGAGTCTCATTTCTTCAGGGGTAATAACACTTGCTCTGTTATCTCTACACTTCCCATCACACCTTTCTGACTGTGCCCTGGAAAAATGCTCTTGAAGTACATTCTGTCAGTTTAGCTGCTTCTTGAGGTATACAGGAAGAAAGGAGCAGTCCAAGTAGAGGATGGACCAAAAACAACCCTGCTCTTCCACCCTGAGTTTCCTTGCGGAAAACCGGAAAAGCCCTCAGCTGTCAGTATGCAGAGTGCACCGTGGCAGTGATCTGAAATTTCCTATGAAAACATGATGGTTTTCCTTGTAGGAAATCAGAAACCCTAATGACTGCTTATTTACATTTGAAGTACCTAACTTGAGCCATTCACAATGGACGGCTTTTTGAAAGGGCAAAATATACCAGAAATTGTGTCTGTATCAAAAATGGTACTTTCATTATTTCTTTTTTAGAATCCACGTAGCCCCTTCCCCTTTGCTATGTGTTTTCTGGTTTGGCGTTATTGTGAGAGCTTATTAGTGAATGTTTGTGGAACATTGTGAAGATGAAAGGAATAGCTATTGGCATAGGTGATGAGTAGTAATGTTTTCAAGTATACTTTTCTATTTCAGAAATTAAATTCCAAGGATAAATCTTACCCAGCTCTTAGATTAATCAACTTTGCCACCTGCAGCACATTTTAATGGGCACATATTTCAGAATGTTACCTTTTGGACAAGGAAAGTGAACATGTACTGAGTGCTTACTGTGTACTGAGCTCTGAACCAGGTCTCTTCAGATTTGTTGTTTTTAATCCTCACAGCAACCCTGCAAGGCAGATAGAATTGTTCGCATTTTTCAAATGAGTAAATTTACATTGCACTGCAGAGAGTCTCAACTGGCTAAACCAAGGTCAAGGCTGGTGGTGGATTTCCAACCCAAGTCAGATCACCTCCAGATCTCATGCTTTTTCCATTATACCATGTAGAATTTTGAATAATGATCTTTCCTGTAACACCCATTTGTTGGATAGTATTTACTGACGAATAAATAGCAGATACACAGGCTAGTTGATTTTAATAGGATTAGATGATTTACATTCTCTAATAGTGGGTTGCATTTCATAGTGATAGGAAAAGTCCTCAGACTTAGAGATTGAAGAGAGGGCACGAATTTGGTTTTAGCCTTGGGTTCAAGTTGCAATCCTAGTTAAGTGACAGTGGACACTGCCTGAAGCCTCGTTTCTCCATCACGTGTAGAGTGACAGCACTTCTACATCTGTAAATGAGAGGAATGACAACACCTACTTCTCAAAGTTGTGTGAGAATTAAGTGAAGTGATGTATGTAAAGACACCTCTCACCATTTCTTATTAGTAGTGTTGGAAGGAGTTAATGATAATTACTTGCCTAAATATTTTCCTGTGTAACCCAAAGCACTTTTTAATCAGCATTATAACAGGATTTCCCTTTACTGAGTGTTCGTCATATTCCAGGCACTTTGTATGTATTTTTCCGTTACTACATTTATGACATTAGACAGTAATTTCTTATTTACTTATTTATTTACTTCCTTGCAGGCAGGAATTCTTTCTCCTTCGTATCCCTGACATTCAGCATAATGGTTTCTGGCCCATCGAAGGAACTCATTAATGTTAGGGAATTTAGCTTGGCTTTTGTTCCTTCTTTTGAGAGCCAACTTCAGTTTGGGGGAGGGGCTGTTCCAATGAAGTACTATATTAACATCTTTAAATTGTGGCTCATAACTTGCCTTCAAATATATACCTGTAACTAAAGAAATTTTAGATTGCTCTAATTGACAATGGATGATTCTGAATATGTGTTAACATTTTACTTTTTAAAAAGGTAAATTTCTGGGATAAAAATAATATATTAAGAGTTGCAAAAGTTTACCGAACAAATTTTCTTTGTATCTGTGATTCAAAGGACAAGCTTACCCTACTCAAAGAAGTAATATTTTAGTTTCAAAATACAGGTATTATATCCATTTGATAATTATACATGATAATATACTTGTATCGTATACTAAATATTCTTTGGGACATAGTAAATTAATTCTAAAAGAGCCTTATCTGAGAATTGTAGATTATGCAGCTTGAATTATAATACAAATGTGATTTTTGAAATTTTATTATGTCTTTTTTATAATTTAAAAGTTTTATTTTTGATTTTTTAAAATGCCAACTTGACTTTTGCCCATTAGTGAGTGTGACCTTTCAAAAGCGTATTTTGAAAAGGCAAAAGATTGTGAAGACAGAAATACTAACTTATTTATTCTCTTATAATCTAAAATTCTGTTTTTATGTGGCAAATCATAAAAATACATACAGTAGGAGTTTTTTTAAAAATAGAACAATGGGCCGGGCACGGTGGCTCACGCCTGTGATTCTAGCACTTTGGGAGGCCGAGGCTGGGGGATCACAAGGTCAAGAGACTGAGACCATCCTAGCTAACATGGTGAAACCCTGTCTCTATGGCAAATACAAAAAAATGAGCTGGGCGTGGTGGCACGCGCCTACAGTCCCAGCTGCTGGGAGGCTGACGCAGGAGAATCATTTGAACCCGGGAGGCAGAGGTTTCAGTGAGCAGAGATCACGCCACTGCACTCCAGCCTGGGGACAGAGCGAGACTCTGTCTCAAAACAAACAAACAAAAAAATAACAAACCTGCACATTATGCACATATACCCTGGAACTTAAAGTATAATAATTAAAAAATTTTTTTAAAAAAGTAGAACAATGAAGAAAGTGAAGTTAAGGGAAACTAAGAGGATTTTAAAAAGGTAAATTCAGAGGTAAAATTCATGTTTGAAAAAAAACCAGAAGTTTGCAGTGAGGTCCTATGCTCTTTACACACAGAAAGCTATAGATTTGGCACCCATTTTCCTAATATTGAAAACAAAAGCAAACCCATCACACAGAGAACAGAGAATATTAGTGATTCAATGTCATAAAAAGTGCTTGCCTCAGAGCAGACATAAGTATTCTGATACTTGTGATTTCTGGATTTTGTTTGTTTTTTCCATTTCTACTTTGCTTGCTTCTTGTTCATGATATTTTTAATCGATATGTATTAGAAGAATGTTCAAATGCAAGAAAGAGAGAGAGAGAGAAGCTTAAAAAGCATGGTATGGAATGCCGCTTGACAGTGTCATACATTCACAAGATGTCCTTGAAGATGGAGCACAGAACAGAGATCAGGAAAATTTTGGCAGCTGCAGTTGGGAAAATGAATGGCTGTTGTGTGATTGGGCAGATCCTGAAAGCAGACTCCTGCTCAAACCATGTAATTAAGAAAAGTGGGAGCTTTTGTCCAAGTGCAAAATGTTCATAATATCAGAGTTTGTCAGCAGGAGCTTTTAGAACGGATCAGTACTTTTCACTCCCTGATCCAGGGAATGGTTTTCTTATAAATCGTCTTCTCGCCTTGCTGTCCTCATGAAGGTTGCTGCCAGGCGATAGGCAGACTTAAGATTGTAACCTTGCTAATTCACAGTGATTTAGGTGAAGGGGAGACTGAACCAGAGACGGTTTCTAGAAATGTGATTTTTATTCATTTGGGCTCCCATGTGTACTCTAATGTAGAAACAAACAGAGTGTGTCCAAGGAAAGATCCTACAGGATAGCTCTGGGGAGGAGATGGAATCATTTTTAATACTGTGGCTCCAAACTGGTTTGAAGCACTTGACATTTTCTTTCTTTTTTAAAAAACTACTTCCTTTCAGATTATAAAACTACTGTATTCTCATTGTAAAAACAAAACAGAGTTGACAAAGATGGAGAAAAGTGTAACAATCACCTGTAATTCCGCCACTTACTGTTAGTGTTTTTTATTTTTCCCTCCTACTCTGTACTTGTTTATATAATTGAGATAATCAATCTTTTATTTCACTTCTTTTTCTACATTGATCATATACATTTTCTCACATTATAAAAACCCATTATAAACATAACTGTAACAATTGCAGAATACTATATCAAAAAACTGCACAGGGAGTTATTTAGCCATCCCCCTTGTTAGACCCTTGGGCTGTTCCCGTTTTTCTCACTCCTCTTAATATACCTCATTGTGTATACTTTTGGTCTGCAGAATTTGGGATTCTTTTCTGAGTTTCAAAATGGACCAGCAGGTCCAAGAATATGAACATAAGAAGAGATGTGCCAATTTCTCCTTCCACCCCTACTTATGAGAAAGACTATTTCACTGCATCTCAGAACTTGACAGTTGCAAACCTTAAATTTCTAGTTTCCATGTAAACATGTTGCCCACAAATAATTCGAAGGCATGCTTTTCCTCACCCAGGCCTGAATTCTCACCATCATTGATTTGGTGGAGTCCAGTTTTACTCCTGCCCCGGCTACCTTCCAAGGGAATGTCTGGGGGCAATGGTATCCAACTGGCCCTCAGAGGAAGTTTGAGGGATAAAGTTCTCCTGTCAAGTCAAAAAGTTCTTTTTTTCTAACGTATATCTAAGAAAGAAAGAAAGAGAGAGAGAGAGAGAGAAAGGAAGGAAGGAAGGAAGGAAGGAAGGAAGGAAGGAAGGAAGGAAGGAAGGAAGGAAGGAAGGAAGGAAGGAAGGAAGGAAGGGAAAGAAAAGAAGGGAAGAAGGAAAGAAGGAAAGAAAGAGAAAGAAAGAAAGGAAGGAAGGCAGGCAGGCAGGCAAGCAGTGAAGGGACTAATTCACAATAAACTTTCAAGTGTGATAAAGTAATATTCAGATTTAAAACTACTCTATCAGAATGACATTCAGGATCTTTTCATGAATGAACATGTAGCTATATGAGGGTGTATGAATTGTCCTTGAGTATAATTTATCATGGCCAGTTATGTATTTATATATGCATTGAGGTGCTAAGAACCCTTTTATTTCACTTTTTATCTTTATCTTCAGAATGACTTAATCTTTTGAATTGCACAATTAGAAGAGCCGTTGACATTATACAATTTCTCTTAAAAAGAACAAGACTTCTACACAGATTTTTCTAGAGACAAACTCCCTGTACTCCCTTTTACTCCTCCCCTCTTCCTCACCCTGGCTAAGTTAAGAAAACAAGTGTTAATTTTCAAAATAAAATATATTTCTATGTAGATTTCTGAAGAATTTAATCTGAGTGTGCATAAAACTTAATTTCAGAGATGTGACCTAATGCTTTAGATCATGATACATATGTAGAATAGCACATTGCTGTTTACAGCTAAACCTCAAGAGTTTGTTACGACTGAGCCACTAGCCAGGCATTTTATAAATATACAATACTAATGTTTACATGAATTGTGCCATTGGCTATTGTTTATGCATTTAATTGGGAAGATAAGTCTGCCTTAATCAGTTTGTGGGCAGTTTTTCAAAAGATTCATTAATTATGAGAAAGATTGTTCTTTATGTGGAAGATGAAGATAACGTATTTCCCATCACAACTGGTTCCCATCCCAACAGGTATCCAGAGATTATTATTAGGCATTTTAGTTATTTTGTCCACATTAAACCTTCAGAGTTCAGAGGGACTTAGGGAGCAGAATGGGAAGGAATTGTTTTCCAATCTATTTTTTTTTATTAGAGCTGATATTTTTGCAGGAAAGCTGAGCTTGCCCACAAAATTGTATTTTTATTAAAGTGCAAACATTTTTGTTTTTCAAATCTGACTTAAAGAAAGCTTATTGAAAGTGTGATACTGTATTTATTTATTTACTGGCCATTTTGGAAAAGAGAACTGAATTGTGGGGCATGAAGGGAAGGTTCCCTCATCTTTATAATGTACTGAATGATCAAGCTGTCCCTCAGCTCTGGATAGTTTGCTATAAAAGTTGGTTAAAACCACATACCCAGGGGTCTTATCAGAACTGCATCAGGATGAACACACCAGGAAATCATCTTAGGCCCAAAATGAAGCTCTAATGAAACACTGTAAAATGTAAAGGAGGCCAGTATTTATTAAGGAGGGGAAATGTGTGTGATGTGTCTGGGGAAGAAGATTAAAACTTGGATTTCTATGAATTTGAGAATGATGCCTATGAGAAATTAAATTTTGATTATGCTTTTCATATCCATGCTGGCCCCGCTATTTTAAGTATTAATGCCTCTTGTTCTCTCCAGTGGCTGCTGATTTTTTAAAAGCCCTGACTACCACCACTGAGAATACTTTTGGCATGCCTGGTGTTCATCTCCAGAGCAGAAGATGCTGTTTGAAAGAAGGGATGCCTCACGCTTACCTCATTGTTACAAATATAACTTCCTTTTAGATTATAAAGCGCTATATTCTCATTGTAGAAACAAAACAAAGAGTTGACAAATAAACAAGTCATTTGTTTAGGATGTAGGCATTTATACCAGGAATAGGACTGTCAGTTCAGTATCAAAACAGGTAGGATTAGTCTGAGTATATATGATTTATATGCTTTTGCTGAAGAGGGGATGTCATTTGAAGAAACTCTGAAGGGGACTGCTTAAAAGAAAGGGATATACAAGTGATTTTAATGAATTATTTGTTTGCCTGCCCTCCTCCCAGCTTGAACTCTCTACAGGTAGGGACCAAATTATTTTTGTTTTCCCACCTTCTAGAAGAATGTCTTGGCTTACAATAGCATTCAATAAACTTGTGTTGAGTTGAATACACTTGTTTTAAGGATATGCTGAGAATTTATTACCACATAACTTCCCAGAATAAATAGGTCTTTCAGGTTATTTGTGCATCTGCCCAAAGGTATTATTAAGCTGTCAACATGTGTTTCTTGGATGGAATTAAATATTTTTTTCCAGAGTTTTCTAGTTACCTTCTGGTAGAATCTACAGAAGCATGGTATGAATGGTTTTGGGGAATATGAGTGCAGTCTTTAACCACAGTCCCCTAGTCCAGTGGTCTTTGTGAGCCATCACCTGTAATTTGGTTGGAAGGGTGGTATTTCCAAGTTCCCTTTTCCTAGAGTTATCAGATCGTCAGTCTCAGCCCCTCCTCTTGGGTCCCATTAATAACATATGTCTCCTTCACAGTTGAATCATAACCAGGAAAGTGTGGCATTTCCAAAAAAATATTAACCTGAAGGGACTTGAGCAAATTAAAGCCTCTTGAAAAGAAGGAAGGGAGAGAATAGATTTTATGAGCTGATCTAAGACACTTCAAAGAAATATGAAATTGGGGGGTTGTAAGGAATTTTACAAAAAAAATAATGTCTGTCTTCAGGAACACAGAGCCTGCTGTGTAATTTTCTAACTTTGGGAATTTGTTTTTCAGGCTTGGAAAGGCGGGTGAGATGCAATAGTCTGGGCTCCTGCATCCACCAGAGTCTAACATACTGCATGTCAGAATTTTACGAGGGTTAAGTGGGAAATGCCTACAAAGAGAATTAGGACTTTTATTTTTGTTCTCATTAATAATTTAAATCTATTTCTTTAATGGTTCAATTCAGTGACTGCCCTTGGTAAACATTATTCTTCATGCACCTGGGAGAGCTTGTTCTATTACATAAGGGTTAGCTTTATATGTATATTTTCAAAAGTCCTTCCAGCATGGTAAAAGAAAACACCTTTACATACTCATTAAAATATTTAATAAAATACATGTGTGAGTCTCAGATGTACACACCTGAGACATGTTTGCAATCGGTACATTCCTTTAACATCTTTCTCGTTTCTGGGAATACTGACATTTAAAGGTGGCCGAAAGTAGAGGGAAAGGGTGTTTGTAAAAGAAACATCAAGTTCCTGTGACCTTCTTTGGTTCTTTTCTCTTGATCCTTTTGCATGAATTGAGCAGTGAGGCTATATCTCCGCCAGAAAACCAGGAGTTAAGGACTGCCAAAAGTATGGTGACAGGTGTACAAGGACCCTGCACTGGGTTCTTAGATGATGAATGTCAGTAGTGAGTTCTATATCAGGGCAGGTTCCTGTAACGTAAAGTTGTAGCCTTTGATTTTCCTCATGAAGTAAATCCTGAAAGTAAGTGTAGGTTAACTAGATTAAAATATGTAAATGCAAAACAATAAAGTGGGGTTGTGGGTAGGTAAAGTGGAGAGGATGGGGTAAGACAGGGTTCTAAACCTTGCTATTAAGAAGTAAAAGTGTTAGTCTACACTGAAGCATTCCAAAAATGTCACAGGCTTAAATGGGGAGGAACAGTGGGGGACTTTCCATCTTTATTTTTATACTACCACTTTTAGGGAAAATATTAGGACAAGAACACAATATGGTCTGGTTGGCAGGGTGGTTAGAAGACTATGGTAGCAACAATGATTCTCCTCCATTGTGAGGAGGAGGATCAATCCTGTAACTCTAGCCTGATTGCCCCAAACTTGAGAAAATTAAAGCTTTGTGAAGAGTGGAAGATGGAAGGAGGTGTAAGAAAGTCATGAGCTAATGGAATAAATATCAACTACCCAGGAGGTTGAGGTGGGAGGATCACTTGAGCCCAGGAGTTCAAGTCCAGCCTGGGCAACATAGAGAGACCCAGTCAAAAAAAAAGAAAGGAAGGAAGGGGAAGGGAAGGGAGAAGGGAAGGGAGAAGGGAAGGGAGAAGGGAAGGGAAGGGAAGGGAAGGGGAGGGAAGGGGAGGGAAGGGAAGGGGAGGGAAGGGAAAAAATTTTAAGGGAGCTTTAAATACATTTTTAGTACATCCATACACTTTTCGATTTTAGAATAGTCTTGCCTAATATACGTTAAAGATTTTCCTGGTCACAGGACATGCTGCTATCTGTCCTCTGACATGTGGACCCTTCATCGATAAATATTTGTTTGATTAGTAAATTAATGAATTCTGAGAGCAAGAAATCATATGAAAAGAGTGATTTGGGGAGGAAGGAAATGTTTTACTTTTGATTAATTGCTAATCAGCTTTTCTTGTCTAACTCCCAACCTAGTTTCTTAGGTATTGGTTTTTATCTTTCTCCTTGTTCTCTTCTAATAATATTAGCATCAGTCACCACTAGCATCTGTGGAGGGATTACCATGCCAGGAATAGTGCTGAGTGTTCCATGTACATTATCTCACTGAGTCCTTTTTATACCGGTAAGAGCAAAGGCTGCCCTGAACCACCAGGTTCTATTCTTTTCCTTTTGACGCATTAAATAGGGCTGAGACGAAGGTGTGGAGGGGCCGAGTGAAGATGATAGACACTATATGCTGGCAACATACTTAATTAACAGCTCTCAGCCACCTTGGTGTGAGGTAGGTAATGGGTAGAGGTTAGGTCAGTGGAAGGGCTGGGGTAAGGCTGTATTCTAAACTTTTCTACCAAGAAGTGAAGGAGTGCTAGTCTACACAGAGGTGCTCCAAAAATGCTGCAGGCTTGAATGGGAAGGAGCAATTTGGGAACATTCAATCTGGAGATAATAGATTGGCTTTAGTGAACGTAAAATGCTGTATGCGTGTACATTTTTCTGAGCACGTAGGGCCAAAGCATTCAATAGGTTTTCTGAGGATATAGGGCCAAAGTATTCAATAGTAGACCCATGCCAGCCAAAGGTTTAACCCTCCTGCTTGAATGAGTGCTTTTTTTTTTTTTTTTTTTTTTTTTTTTTTTTT